>NW_027187376.1:17896015-17939642 GCF_028583685.1 Petaurus breviceps papuanus
ATATTTGTAATCTCTATAGGCATTGTGAATATGGCATTGCTGATACACTATCACAGCACTAAACACATGATGCAATCTAACTCTATCCTTACAACCCAAAAAAATTGTTCTTCCAAAGGTCAGCCAGTGGTTTCTTCTTAGTTTTTGTCCTCTTTGTTTTCTCTGTAGTGTGTGATGCTGTTGGTCACACAGTCTTCTCTGATTCTTTTTCTTTCATTGGTTTCTATAATACTACACTTATCTGATTCCCTTTAAGATTCTCATTGTCCTCTGTATCACTCAATATCTCTCTTTCTCTTCCTGACCCCTTATGGTGACTGTTTTCCAAAGATTTTTCCTTGACTGTCTTCTTATTTTTCTCTCTGTCTGTCTGTCTTTCTCTCTTTATATGTCTCTCAGTCTCTCTCTTTGTCTCTCTGTCTCTGTCTCTCTCTCTCTCTCTCTCTCTGTGTCTCTCTCTCTCTATACATATATGAGTGTGTGTGTATAATATACATATATATGTTATGTATATATGTGCTCTCTCCCTTAACACCTCTACCTAGATGCCTTCCAAACTTGTATTGCCATTCCCACTCCCATCCTGATTTCAATATCTACTGAACATCTCAAATCTACATATCCTGATAGTAGGTCAAACTCAAAATATTGGAAACAAAATTACCATCTTTCCTTCAATAGAAATTCTTCCTTTTGACTTCTCTATTTTTATCAAAAACATCACCATTCCCAGAAATCCACGCTCAAAGACTTAGACTCATCCCTCTCCCTCACTTCATGTAGTCAATCAGTTACAGTCATACAGATTCTACCACTCAAATATTCCAAATTTATCCCCTTCTTTCTATTCTCCTATCACTATCCTCATTACCACCTACCTAAACTACTATAACATTCTTAATGAATGAGTCAGACTGCCTTTCCAATCAATCTTTTATGCTTGTGCCAAATTAACCTTTCTCCTGTGTATACATATTTGATGAAATCAGTTTATCTTGCACACAAAAAATAATTCAAAAACCTCATTTTGAATTTCAAGATCCATTACAGCATGAAGCCTCCCTGCCTTTCCAGTTTTATTTCATACTCCTCTCCAAGTATGTTATACTCTACTCAAATTGGACTACTTGCTATACCATGTATATATCTAATACTTTATCCCCTCTATTCCTTTGCTCATGCTATTTATTCCCTGTTCCTAAAATCTCTTATTCCCCTATCTCCTCCTTTTGAGGAAATCTGACTCATCTTTTAAAACCTAGTTCAAATGCCACTGTTTCCAGAAAGTCATTTCTATTGCCCTGGTTTAGAAATGATCCCTTCTGACTTCAAACTGTACTTTATACTTGCCATATGTACTTATTATAGAAAATTCTGTACTATATTTGTTGCATAGCTTGTTGTTGGTCTTATTATAGCTTATTAAATACTTATTGGATTCTTTTACATATTGAATGTGTACATATCATATTCCCCCTTCCATTTTTCAATTTCATGAGTGCAGAAAGTTTTGGTTATCATTATATCTCCTACCATCACCATCATCACTTAGTCCTGGGCTTTGTACATAATGGATACATAATAAAATGGTGTTGAGTGAATAGTTTATGCTCATACATAGTCTTCATCTAGTGGGTAGCCAGCAGTGCATTAGTAAGTCTAATGTTACCTTAGTGCCTATCTACCATTCCTGTAACACTTGGAAATAATTCATTTTTTAAAATGCACAATGAATTATTGATACATATTTTGAAAGTATAACTGTCTACTGTATAATATCAAGGAAACTGAGTTGATCCCTATTCCCTAACGACAACAACAACAGCAACAAAGTCCCCATGTCACAAGAAATCATTTGGGAATAAACAACTTCAGAATATGAATTGCTCAAATTTCTCCTCTGGGGTTCCATGAAATTAGGCTAAGAAGGTTCTCCCTATCCTTTAGCTGGCAGAGCTGTCATCCTTGAGGGTATTCTCTTTGTCCTGCAGAACTAGGGAAGAATGCCAAAGTGAAAATTAAAATCTGGTATATATTTCTCTAGAAGCAGAGTGCATTCTGGAACCAATCCTTTCTGTTGAGATGAGTTTTCACTCCCTCCTTAGTCCCCTTTAATCTGACTTTATTTCTCCCATTTTACCAAAACTGCTTTCTCAAAGGTCACTAGTGGGGCGGCTAGGTGGCACAGTGAATAGAGCCCTGGAGTCAGGAGGACCTGGATTTGGATCTGGCCTCAGACATGTAACACAAAAACTAGCCATATGATCCTGGGCAAGTCACTTAATCCCAACTGCCCTCCAAAAAGCAAAAAAATAAGAAAATAAAATAAATTCCAAGGTCACCAGTGCCATCTTAATTGTCTTTTTCAGTCCTCATCCTCCTTGACATTGGATAAGTTAATGTTGTTGATATTCTTCTTGATACTGTTTCCTCCCTTCAATTTCACCACAAAGCTCTTTCCTGGTTGTCCTGCATGACCACCCCAGATTAAATGGTTTATAATATTCTTCTATCCCCTAAGTGTGGGTGACAACTAGAATTCTGTCCTTGGTCCTATTTGATTCTCTGTACATTTTCTTCCTTGATGATTATTTCTTTGCAATTAGCTCCTGAATCTAAGTATATAGTGCTGATTTATCCTTGATTTCCTGTTGTCTGGTTTGCATTTTCATCTGAATCACTCTCTTCCCTGTTTCAAACTCATCACGTCCAAAACTGAACTCATTGTATTCTCCCCAGAATGTTCCATTCCTCCCACCTTCCCTATTTCTGCTGATGAGATCACCATTCTCTTAGGCTTTAATTCTTCCCTTTCTTCAGTCCTACCTGATTATTGCATTCCTTTGGACTTTTCCATCATGCCTTTAGGAATTTCCTCATATTGCAAGATCAATCAATCCTGTTCTTCACACCTTATCATTGCCCTCTGCCCCTGTATCCCCTCTGATTGGAGGGCAGAATGTAAAGTTTCTTCTAGAACCTCCAGTTAAGGAGGACATTTAGGCTTTCTTCATTTTCCATGAGGTTGCTTTCCTTTAGACTTCTCTACTCTTCTCCACTTTTTAGTTTCCCTTCCTCCGGCTCCCTTTACATCTCCTTTTTTGTGAATTGTCTTCCATCTTTAGATTGTAAGTTCCTTGAGGGCAAGGACTTTCTTTTGCATATTTATATCCCCAGTGCTTACTACAGTGCCTGGCACATAGTAGAAACTTATATATGTTTCAACTGTCAGTTTCTCAACAAAGCATTTTAGTGTTTAGTATGTGCCAAGCACTGTGTGCTAAACTACTGGGGACACAAAGATAAAAACACAGTCCTTGCCCTCAAAGACCTGATTTCTAATGGGGAAGACAACAACAAAATCATCATTATCATCATCATAGCTAGTATTTATAGTACACTTTAAGGTTTGCAAATACTTTTTAAAATTATCTCATGTTATTCTCACAACAACCCTGGAAAGTAGGTACTATTATTATCTTTATTTTACAAATGAGGAAACTAAGGCACAGAAAGGTTAAGTGACTTACCCAGGGTCACACAGTTATTACGTCTCTGAGGCTAGATTTTTTTACTCTTATATTTTATTTCATTTTTAATAAATGTATTTATTTATCTATAGCTAAGGGGAAACATATCTAAGTTTTATTGTATCCTTCAAGAGTGGGGGTGGAAGAGGGCATGTATATATACTATAGCATTCTGGGGGTCTTGGAGGGAGGGATAAAAAGAACAAAGTAAAAAGTGCACAGCAGAGAACAAAAGAAAACTCACAAAAAAGCAAAGAAAAGATGGACAATTCTCAACACAACAAATATTATTTATCATATAGGCTTTCTTGAAATGAAAATTTATTGTTACATATTTTGAATCCTCTTACGTTGTGCTTATGCAAACAACATGGTTTCCTTTTCCTTTTTTTTTTTTTTAAAGCAATCGGGGTTAAGTAACTTGCTCAAGGTTACACGGCCAGGTGTTTCTGGGTGGGTGCTAAGTGTCTGAGCCCGGGATTCGATCTCCAAGTCTTCTCAACACTGGAGCCGGTGCTCTTACTCGCTGTGCTACCTGGCCGCCCCTCTTTTTTTTTTTCTTTAAAGCAATTGGGGTTAAGTAACTTGCTCAAGGTTATACAGCCAGTTATTTCTGGGTGTGGTGCTGAGAATCTAAGACCGGATTCGATCCCCAGGTCATCCAGACACTGGAGCCGATGCTCTTACTTGCTGTGCTACCTGGCCGCCCCTTTCTTTTCCTTTCTAACTTTGTATTTAATTCCTAATATTTAAGTTTATGATATGTTTTTGTTTCTTTTCTCTGTTCTGTATTTGTGTCCTGGTGTTTGAGTCTAAAATAAAAATCTTGAAAAAAAAATAAATAAATGTATTTATTTATTTTTAGTTTTCAACATTAACTTCTATAAGTTTTAAATTTTCTCCACCTTCCTCTCCTTCTCCCCAAGATGGTTACAGGCTCTACATATAGATTTTTACTAAACATATTTTCACATTAGTCATGTTGTATAGAAGAATTAGAATGAATGGGAGGAACCATGAGAAAGAAAAAAACAAAACAAAAAGAGAGAGCAAATAGTATGCTTCAATCTGCTCTAAGGCTAGATTTGAACTCAGAGCTATCTTGCCTCCAGATGCAGAATTCAATTCACTATTTTATATAAAATAATGTCAGAGAGACTGGAACTAGCAGTGAACAGAAACAGAAAAGGCCTCCTGCAGAATGTGGTATTTTAGCTGAGAATTAAAAGGAGCCAAGGAAGTAAGAAGGAGGTAAAGAGGAAGAACACGAAAGACTTGAGGGAGAGCCAATGAAAAGGCCCAGAGTTGGGAGATAGAGTATTGTGTGTGAGGAATAACAAGTAGCACAGTGTGGCTGGATTGTCCAGCACAAATGTCAGATTTTTGGAGTGAAGTGTAGGACTGGGAAAGAGAATGGGGTTAGGTCAGGAAATGTTTGAAATGCCAAACAAAGGATTTGATATTTGATCCTACAGGCAAAAAGTGTCAATGGAGTTTATTTCCTAGGGATGTGACATGGTCAGACCTGAGCTTTAATAAAACCACTTTGGCAGCCAAGTGGAGGATGGATTGGAGACCAACTAGAAGGCTTTTCTGATCATCTAGGCATGATGAGGCGATAAGGGCCTGCAAAAGGTTGGCAGTTGTGTGAGTAAAGGGAAGGTGACATATGGTAGAGATGTTGTAAAGGTTAAAACAATAAAATTTGTCAACAGATTGGACATGTGGGGTAAGAGTAAAGAGTCAAGGGTGACCCCTAGGCTGTGAGCCTGGATGACCAAGAGAATGATTGTGAATCCCATAGTAATAGGAACATTGAGAAGAGGGCAGGGTTTGGAGGCAGGGAAGACAATGACAACAAGTTCTATTTTGAATGTATTAAGTTTGAGATGCCTATGGGACATTCAGTGTGGAATATCCAAGAGGCAGATGGTAACTTGAGTCTATAACTCAGAAGGGAGATTAGAGGTAGAAATAAAATCCTGTTGCTTCTACTTTCTTGGGTGGGGATTCTTGCAAACATCTCCCTCTTTCCACTTATATTGTCCTAACCCTTGTTAAGTCCTTAATCATCTCTCTCCTAAATTTATTATTATACCTTCCTAACTGGTTCCTCTCTGCCTCTGGTCTCTCTCTTCTCTAATGAATGTTTCATATCCCTGCCAATATAATTTTCCTAATGCACAGGTTTGACCTTATCATTCCTTTGTTCAAAACCTTCTGTGACTTTCCAGTGCCTTTAGGATAAAATATAAATTCCTTAGGCAGGCTCTTAAGGAGCTCTGCAATCAAGCTTCAATCTACCTTTTCATATTTATTTCATGGTATTCCCCCCTCACAAACTCTAAGGTCCCACTAGACTGGATTACTAGCAATTTCCTGATCTTCTGTATTCTCTTACCTCACATGAAGTCCCCCAAGCCTGCAGTATACCTCTTCCTAAGTCCCATCCAAGGTCACATCCTCCATGAAGCTATCTCTGAAGTTTCCTCATCTGTAAAATAAGCATTATGGCATCTACCTTAGAGATCTGGTTTTTTGCTTGCATTTTGTTCAGTTCTATGATTTTACCAAGTCAAGGAGTACCTGATGAGGAAACTCCCTCCACCAATGTCATTGGGTATCTGATCTACAACTACAACTTAGAGAGTTGCTTAGGATGCTGAGAGTTGTCCAGTGCCAGAAGTAGGTCTTGAATGCAGTCGGTCCTCACTCTGATGTCAGTCCTCTATCTACTATGCTATGCCATCTCTTTTGAGGTTATGAGATGTATCAGATGAGATAATGCACATACAGAGGTTTTAAAACCTTAAAACTTATATAGTTAGATATGTCTATGATTGATATATAAAGGTACTGTTGAGAAAGCCCTGATCAATATGATGAATCTTCTAATCAACTTAGTAATATTGCAGGGCACAGACTTTTAAATGAAAGATGCCTCCCATGAAAGTAGACATGGTACCCTAGCTCTTTACTGGCATGTTCTTCAAAACGCAAGGCATTCCTCTTGTTATGCCATCCCCATTTTACAGATGAGGAAACTTAGACTCAGAGAAAAGAAGAGACTTGACTATGATTCCACAATTAAGAAGTATCAGAAGTTGAGTTTCAAAATCAGATCTCTCCTGATTCCAATTTTAGCCTTCTTTTGGCTATCTGAAAAATCACATTGGAGTAGTAATATATAAATCTTGTCACCCTCTTTGAATAAATAATTCCTGAGATTACTATCATCTTCTCAAGCTTGATTTATTTTTAAACTAAGGTTTAAAACTTTCTTTTGAAAGGTCATTACTTGTAGGTTTACTTCCTCAGATTAAAGGAAGAATTAACAACATGACTTTCTTATGAATTGTTATGGGAGCTGCATTTTAGAAGGTTAAAAATGACAGAATCAAAGCAATGTACTTAAGGAAACCAAAGCCCAAAGAACTTAAGTAATTGGGCCCCAGTCAGTGAAAGAATTAGTCAGGAAGCCCTGATTCTCAAGTTCAGTGGAATTTCTACTGCATCAGCAAAGTTTGTTAATGATTCTATTCTTTTTCCATCATGAGATTAAGGAACAGTGTCATTCTGTGGATTAATTCAGATATGATGTTTCCTTCAGATATTTGGATTGGAGTGATTAAAATGAGCTGACCAGATAACTTGCTTAATCTTTTTAGTCATTGTTTCTCTCTTTGCTTGTTGCTTGACCAACATGAGGGCTTAGATGAGAGTGAAATGGTTAATATAGAAACTGGAAAAGTCTATCAGAAACCCAGTAGATTTTTTAAAAAGTATTTGAGATCTGTTCCTGAAAGATAATGTACATTCATGAGATCACCAATGCATGGAAGTACCAAAATCTTTAAAAAAAAAAATAATAAAGGAAATTTTAACTAATGCAATATCTTCCTTGTTCTGAAAAAGCACCATTTAGAAGATGTTTCCTTAATTTATTTTACTTTCTCATCTAACAGGATATATGATGACAAAGAATTGACATTTATACATTTGGTATAATCTTCCTGAACAATTCTGTCTTTTGTTAAATAAGATCATGTAAAAGGGTGGTATAGATCAATACAAAAGGCATCACTACCACTATGCTAAAAAAAAAAAAAACAATAACAACAACGCAGCAAAGTTAATTCATTCAGCAAATAATTTATTAAGTATCTACTAAGTACAAAGCTTTCAGGGATACAAAATTGAATAAAACACTGTTTCCTGTTTACAGTTCAGTGAGAGTGATAAGACATGTACACAAATAACTATATAAAAAAAGGTAGTATGCAACAAGACCTATAAGAGTACAAAGTGCTATGGGAGTTATTCAATAGCAACATAATTATACACAAGCAGCAAATTACTTTTCAAGAATCTTAAAAAGCTTATTCAATTTAATATCTAGAAGTGCAATTATGTGTCTAAAATATAGCTATCTTTTGAGTGAAATGTAGCTAAGAGCAACATGATATGGTTCTGAACACAAGCATGGAATGTATCTATAAAAGACTGAAACAAATTGAAAATATTCAAGAGCTTCAGGAAGGCAGAATGTAATTAACCAAACTAGAATATGACCCTAGGGCAGAGAAATTAATGCTAGTTCTTAGAGGAGGGATAATCTGAAAGAGTTTTAGAAACTCAGAAACATATAGTCAATTTTTATTCATCTACGTAAATTCATGACAAGGAATTCTGAAATTCCCCTTAGGTGGGAAAGATCTGGTATAGAAATGTTCATTCACTGCATTTAGGTCTTTATTTCCATTTCATCGGCAGTTTCTGTCATCTCAACAATTTTTCACCAGTGCTGCTAGTAAATAGTACAATAGGGTGAAAATTTTACCTTTTCTTTTCTTCTTTCCATCTAATAACCAGCATAAAAATCAGAAACTAAGGACCTGGATCATCCGATATCAGGATAATCTGAATATTCAAGAATTTAAGTAAGTGGGTATTATTAGGTATATCTCCCAGCTGGAACTAACTAATTTTAATCAAGGAGGCCAGAAGTTATTTGGGCAAAAGTTCAAAAACAGAATTGATTTCCAAAAAAAGGAGCAATTAAAGATAATAAAAATGCACAGCTTCTTGAAAACCACAAAATGCATTGCATTGAGCTAAAAAGGTAGGTGTTAGTCAAAGTGAGAATTCCTAAAAATGCTCACAAATGTCAATGACAATGATACTGGTTCAATTCAACCTGATGAAGACTTATTCAGATTAAAGGTTACAAACTCGATATTTTGTCTTGGTTTATTCCTGCTTTCTTTGAATAAGGAGATAATAGCTAATATGTATATAACATATATGCAATAATATATGTATATTTAAGGTTTGTAAAGTGCTACACACCCACAGAGTATCTCATTTGATCTTCACAACAGCCTTCACAGGTAAGCCCTGTTATTGTCCCCATTTTACAGATGAGGAAACTGAGGCTGAGAAAAATAAGGTAACTTGTCCAGGATCACACACTTACTCTGTAAGTGGAATTCAAACGCAGGCCCTTCTTTCTGGCCAACATAACCCACTTCCTTTCTTTACCCTCTAAAACGATCTCCAATGTATCACATATATAACTTGTTTGTACATAATAGTTCGCAGGCTGTCTCCCCCATTAGACTGTGGGTTTCTTGAGAGCAGCGACTCTAAACTCTTTTAAAGATATGAGAGTCTGAAGGATTAGTAATTAATTCAGTTTCTTAATATAAAAAGCTTTAGAGTGTCAAAGGATTTTTTAAAAGCTGTTTTTCTTTGTTTTTGTTTTGTATTCATTCTTTTTGTCTCTCCATATCTAATCTATCCATCTATCTGTCTGTCTCTGTCCATCCGCCCGTCCGTCTGTCCATCCATCCATCTATCTTTTGCCTTTCCAGCTCTTAGTACAGTGTCTGGCACATGGTAGTCACTCAATAAAAGCTTGTTAACTTTAACCTTGTTGCTATTTGGTCAGTCACTTCTCTGGGCTTCAGTTTCCTTATCCTTTAAAAAGAGGGAGTTATGCTATATAGATCAGGGTCTCAACCTTTTTTTTTTTTAATGGAGCCAACTGACAGTCTGCTGAAGCTTATAAGACCCTTCTACAAAATAGTGTTCTTAAATTCATTTAAAGAAAAATACATTAGGGAAGCCAATTATATTGAATACAATTATCAGGCTTCTAAAAAAAAGTTTCCTGGATCTCAGATTAAGAACCTCTGGACTAATTATCTGAGCTGCTTTCCAGCTCTGAGTATGATAGTACTATAAACAGCTTTATATAAATCTTTGTTTACTGCGGGAGGCGGAGAGACTGGGGGCACCAAAACTCAAGGTGAAAAGGGTCCAGAGCCCACAGTGAAGCCGATCTCCCAAAGCCGGGTGAGGCCCAGAAAGTGTAGCCACAGCAGAGCGAGGGCAGGGGAGGAGGGCGCCAAGCCTGGGTTCCACTCGCTCCTTCACTCATTCATTCTCTCTCCCAGCGGAGATTCCGAGGGACCCTCGGACCACCAGCGCAGGGATAGGGAGGGGAAGGGAGCGGGGGGGGCGGGGGGGACGGTCAGGAGGAGGGAGGTTCGGACTCGCCCCTCGCCTCCAGCCAGCGCAGACCCGGAGACCCTAGAGCCCTGGGCGTGTACGGGCTGGGGGGGAGGGGGCCACTGCGGCGTGATTGGTACGGCGGCCTGCGCCGGAAGTGAGCGGCTGGCAGCGGGGAGTGGGGGGAGGGAGCGGCGGCGGCGGCGGCGGCGTGAGTCAGTCAGGCGGCCAGGCAGGCAGGCGGGCAGTCTGTCAAGCAGTCCGCCCGTCAGTCCGTCCGTTGGCCGGTGGGTCGCTCGGCCCGTCTCGAGTTCCCGGCCGTGATTTGCAGCCTCGGGCTTCCCCGCGGGGCGGGCGCCGCCGCCGCCCGGGAGGGGGCGTGTGGAGTGCGTGCGTGTGAGAGGGCTCTGCGGCCGGAGCCTCCCTTCTCCGCACTCCCCACCCAGCCGCCCGCCGGCCGGTCACGCAGCCCAAGGCGCGGAGCAGCAGCGGCCGCAGCGGCGGGAGGCAGCCCGGTCCGGCCCGGCCGCCGCAGCGGTGAGTGAGTCGGGGACGCCGCCTCCCCCTTCGGAGCGCGCGGCCCCGGGAGGTGGGGGTGGGGGACGAGGCGTGGCAGGCGTGGCCCATCCTGCGGCCCCCTCAGCCCAGCCTTGTGGGGGTCGGCCGGGACCGTTGCGGGTGGGCGGGCGGGGGCCTCGGCGGAGAGAGAGAGAGAGAGAGAGACAATGAACGAGCCGGACCGGGGGCTGGCGTGTGGTGGGCAATGCCCCCCGACCGAGCCCAGCGGGGCGTCCCGGCAAGTGACCTCGAATTCAGTCCAGCCGGAGAGGCGGGAGGCCGGTGCGGTGACCGGTGGCCGGTGTCCTTGTCGGCCCCGGAATAGCCTAGGGCTCGGGGCCGGCGGCTCCAGCTTCTCCTGCTTGTCCGGAGCGTCGGATCCGGAAATCCAACCGGCAGCCGCTCGGGGCTGTTATTTTTCCGAGGGGGGGTGGGGGAGCGCGGAGGGAATAAGGAGATAGCTTCCTTTCCGGGGGCGACTGGACTTCTTTGCAGTTTGATCCTCCAAGAGTGTCCCCGCAGGGTTTGCTGGATCCTTGATGATCCCTGCCGAATTAATGTCTTCCAAGACGTGTGGCATGATGTAGAATAAAAGCTTCTGTTCAGAGGGAGCGGCGAGTGTGGCTTACACTCCTATCTCTTAAATAGGTTGTCATGACTCCAGTAACAGGAGTCGCTTTTGACTAAATTCATTTTCCTGAATTGTTCCTAGTAAAGACTGATTCTCTTCCCCCCACCTCCCCGCATCGTTCCTCATGAATATGGGAAGAGCTGCTTAGAACCATTAGAGAATCACTGAAGCTAGGAGAAGAGAAAGATTGTAGTGGGGCGAAAACAAGGACATGCCCATAGGGATATACGGAACTTTAAGAGTTTGGTATATTCTGTCTCTTTTATATATGGGTGTGTATGTATGTATAGATGTATATGTATGAATATATATGTGTGTGTATATTACATATATTCGGGCTTGTATTTATCTGTCAATTTTGATTTTGTTCATCTTTTTTCATATTTAGTCATGTGCATAGTTGGTAAGAATCAGGTCTTTATCTAATTCCGTTAGAGTACTGTTAATGGATTAAATGATTTTTTTGTTCCTTGAGTCGCAGTGGTTTATCTTAAGAGTTACATAAGGCAGAATTAAGACGTAAGAAAAAGGAAAAATTTGTTCTGTGACCATAGATATGTGTTGATGAGGAACTGAGCTTATATCAAGTGTGAAGCAATTTTATAATACTACTGTGCATTTATTTATATAGCAATTTTTTATATGTGACGTTTGACCCCCTAACATTTCTGTTAGGGATGGGTGCTATATCTATTTTATAGACAAATTGAATACAAAGAAATTTAAGTTGCTTCTTCCTAGAGTCAATGTTTAGATCCAGTGAATTGAGAGATTTCAAGTCTTGATTAACTATGGGACATTCGAATTGGGACTTATTCATCAGCAGGTTCTGATTTAAAATTTTAAAGCTTATCTTTAAGTCGAATCTGTCTAAATCAGTAAGTTCAATTATCACTATATCTAGTAATCAGATAACATTTAAAGGGGGGGGGGGGACAACTTAGAAATCATTTAGTTCAGCTGCTCCTTTTACTGGAGAAAGCAGGTCCAAAGAGTAACTTACCTTAGGTTACAAAGATAGTAAGTGTATTTTGAACCTACATCTTCCAACTCCAAATTCAGTTCAGTGTCCTTTTCCTTACAGCACACTGCCCCACTTGTACCCACAAGGTGGCACTCCCACTGAAGCCAGAATTTAAAGCTTTTTATATTAAGACACTGAATTAATTACTAATCCTTCAGAGAAATGAGAGTCAAAAAAAAAAGCAAACTGAAGAGGAGGACAACTTTGCTTCAGAGTGCTTTGCCTCCTGAGAAATACTTCATTTCCAACGTTACTGAGGAGGTAGGAGAAGTAGGCAAGAAGTCAAAATGGAGAAGCTAGATCGATTTCTAGTGCACTGGAATCAAGCTTTCATTGTGTGGTATTGTTTTTATTTCTTGTGTTCTGAATCCACCAAACTTCAGATCTAGCCATATTTAAACATAATCAAGCTTTTGTTGAACATCTACTATGTGCCAGGCATTGTGCTAGGCTCTGGAGATACAAAGACACTCCTAACTACAAAACTGTTGCATTACAGAGCCAAATGTGACTTTTGAATGATGTTTTCTGTTATTCATGTTAGCTTGGATAATGAAATTGGAGTATAATACAAAATAATCTTACTTTGATGAATATTAATTCCTTTTTGGTAGGAGGAAAAAATTAAATTTTTAGACTCAGGAACTTCATGAGGGTCATAGAAGACAAGAAATTAGGCAAATTGAACACAATAAGTACAAGTAAAATGGACATTCTTTAATCAATACCAGCCCTTCTTGACTTTGTCTTTACAGTTTATCTCTATTCACAAGCCTATCACTTTATTCCTTCTTATTTAAACTATTACTTTATGCCAAGTATGTTGGCTATCAAACTTCTTAGGGATTTTTAGAATACATTGCGTATGAGAAATGCTCTTGTCTCAGGTTGCAAAAGTCAGTCAATTAGCATTTGTTAAATGCCTGCTATATGCCAGACACTGTTCTAAGTGCTGGAGATTTGAAGTAAGGCAGTGTAAATACTTATCTTCAAGGAGCTCACAGCTTATGGGGGAGACAATGTGCAAAAAAAAATACATACAAATAAGATATATACAGGATAAATTGGGGTTAGTTTCAGAGGGAAAGCACTCAGAAATAAGAAGGACTGGGATAGGCTTCTTGAAGAATGTGGGACTTTGACTGAGACTTGAAGGAAGTCAGGGAAACGAAGTGGATATGAAGAGGGAGGGTTTTCCAGGCATGAGGGAAGCCAATGAAAACCTGAGTCTGGAGATGGAGAGCTCTGAGAGGAACAGCAAGGTGATCTGTGTCACTGGATCACAGAGTACTTTGAAGAGAGTAAGATATAAGAAGACTGGAAATATAGGAAGGGACCAGGTTACAAAGTGCTTCAAAAGCCAAAGATCTCATACTTAATCCAGCAGGTGCTAGAGGAGGCCACTGAAGATTATTAAGTAGTGGGGTAATATGATCAAACCTGTACTTTAGGAAGATTAATTTGACAGCTGAGTGGAGGAGGAATTGGAATGGAGAGAGACTTGAGGCAGGGAAACCAACTAGCAGGCTATTGCAGTTATTCCTCTTTCTTTCTCAGAAAAGACCAATGACATCTGGAGGGTGATGTCTTGCTTTTTAAGTGAATTGTATTTAAATGAGACAGGGGTGCAAAGACATCAGCCTCACTGGCAATGGCCATGGATGCAATGGAAGATCCTGGCTTTTTTAAGCTAAGGTCTTTCCCAGGTCTAGGTTTGTCTGAGGCAGCACCCAATCAGTGATTAAAGGCTAGGTAGGAATTGAGGGAAAAGGTGGCCTTGTTCCACTTTGCAAAAGAATCCGTCTGGGAGGGGGAGACCCTCAGTTTCTGGCCAGAATAGAAACAATTGCTATTTACACTCCCTCTGAGCCTTCAAAACCCAAACAATGAGCAAGTGAGGCTTGGACCAGGGCCTATTATTGGCCAATCAATGAGAGCCTGAGTTGTTTGTCCTTCCTTTTGAAGAGGATCCTGACGTCAGGAAGGTGATGCCATGACTTGCAAGTGAGTTGTATTTAAATGAAGCAGAGATGTACAAAGTCACTAGCCTCACTGTCCTCTGGAGCCATCTGGGTCGAGTGGCAAGATAATGGACAACTGGATGACTAGAGATGGGCCTTGAGAGTCAGAGTGATTTGGATTTAAAGGCATAGTCAAGTAGTTCCATTTGGATGGCAGTGGGCTTAATGAAACCCTGGTTTACCAGAGCTATATTTTGAAAATCACAAATGAAAACTACATGAGAAAAAGAGATAATTGTCCCAGTTTTTCCAAAGTAGTCCAAGTGTGAAGTGATGAGGGCCTTTTCCTGGGGCTACAGGAGAGTGGAGGATTCATACACAAAAGTTATAAATGACAGGACTTGACTAGTGTTGGGATGTGGAGAGTGAGTTAAAGTGTAGAGTTAGGGTTGATACCTAGGTTGTTTACCTGGGTGACTGAGGATGTAATAACCATGACAGTGATAGGGAAGTTAGGAAGAGGGGAAAGACAGTTCACTTTTGGACATGTTGAGTTTAAGATGTTTCTGGGACTTCCAGTTTGAGATGTCCAGCGGGCAGTTGGAGATGGAAGTCAGAAGAGAGGTTAGTGCTGGCCAAATAGGTCTGAGAATCATTGTATAGAGATGATGATTGAAACTATGGGAACTGATGAGAACACCAAGTGAAATAGTATAGAGGGAGAAGACCCAGGACAATCTTGGGGAACCTCACAGTTATTGGATGTGATATGGATGAAGATCTAGAAAAAGAGACAGAGAATGAGTTGGTAAGAAAATCAAGAGAGGAAAAGATCTCAGAAACCTAGAGGGGAAAGACTATGGGAGAAAATAAGGTTATAGACATTGTCAAAGGCAAAGGGGTCAAGAAAGATAAGGATTGAGATTTAGTAATTAAGTGTAACTTTGAAGAGAGCAATTTCAGTTAAATTTTATGGTCAGAAGCCAAGCTGCAGAAAGCTGAGAATGAGAAGAAAGGAATAGAGAGGCACTAATTGTAGACAGTGTCCTCAAGGAATTTAGTCACGGAAGAGAGGAGTGATGTAGGACAGTACCTATTAGACTGATGGAGTAAGGGTTTTTTTTTTGAGAATGGGGGAGACATGAGCATATTTATAGGCAGTATAGAAGCATCCAATAGACAGGGAGCATTTAAAATTAGTGAGAGAGTAGTACTGAGTGAGTGAGGGGACAGTTTGCAGGAGAAGATGGGATGTTATGAGATCACTTGTGCATGGAGAGGGGTTTGTCTTGGCAAGAAGGGTAACATAAGAGGTAGTAGCAGAAGGTATCTGAATTATGTTAGATGAGGAAGAGGGGAAGAGTGTGAGCTCCACAAATGACCTTTTTTTTTTTTTAAGCAATCAGGGTTAAGTAACTTGCTCAAGGTTACACAGCCAGTTATTTCTGGGTGTGGTGCTGAGTGTCTGAGCCGGTGATTCGATCTCCAGGTCTTACTCGCTGAGCCACCTGGCCACCCCATGACCTTAATTTTTTGAATGAAACGTGAAACAAGATTTTCTGCTGAAAGGGTGGGAGAGGGGAATCTGTGGAAGGTTTGAGAAGAGATCAAATTTTGGAAAAGCAACTGTAGTAGTAGTAAGTGTGATAGTAATTGATTAGGAAGGTATAAAAGGATTGCCTTTCAGCAGGGAGGATCTAGTTGAGCTTATGTAACACAAATTTGTACTGGACCCAATTTCATGATTTTAGTGGCAGCTGGGTAATCCATCAATTAGAGCACTAGATCCAGAGTCAGGAATACCTGAGTTCAAATCCATCCTCAGACACTTACTAGCTGGGTGACAGTCATCAAGTCATTTAAACTGCCTCAGTTTCCTCAATTGTAAAATGGAGAAATAACACCTCAGAATTGTGAGGATTAAATTAGATATTTGTAAAGCACAATGCGTGGAACATAGCAGATGTTTAATGAATTTATTTATATAAATTATAATAAATTAATTTATTAATTTAATAAATTTTATTTCCTTCCTGTCCTCTCTTTTTTTCTCCTTCCTTTCCTCCTTCCTGCCTTGTTAGCAGCATTAAGAGTAGGATTAGAAGGCAAATGGTTGAAAGATGTTACTGAGTCTTTCAGTTAAATTTTCTGGGCCTTAGTATGCACATCCATAAGATAAGGACACTAAATTAGATGATCTTTAAAGGTTCCTTGTTTCCTGAGATCAGCAACCTTCTATTCAGAAAATGTGGCTAATTATGAATAAGTATTGCCCTTCCTAAGATATTGTTCTCATTACATCATTCTCTTGCTCAGAAGTTTTGAATGGTTTCTCAGTGCCTAGAAAACTGCATTTTTCTCTTGGAGAAAAGTTGTCCAAATGTGTTCTATAGCAATTTATAAGTCTTTTATAAAAATATAGTTTATACATCAGTTTATTTGAAGCAGTTGGAGAAAATCAACAGTGGAAAGACATCAGAATTAAAGGGGACAGGTATTTTAAGAAACAGTATTAACCCATAAAAGACCATTTAGATTTCGAATTAAGAAATCACTGTTGGCCCTAGAAAGCTGTTTCAGTAGAGTGATAGAAACCAGATTGCAAGGGATTATGAAGAAGAATGAATGACTTTAGTATGGTGAAGCTTATGGGTCACTTCTCAGAATAATGTATTTAAATGCATAAAATATAATATATAAGATTACAAAGGAAACCAATTATATTGAAATAGTTATCAAAATATTTTTTAGAAGTCCACAGACCCTAGATTAAGAACCACAGATAGAAGGAATTTGTTGCATACTATTTATTTGAGAACTTTGGCAGTGAAAGAAAGAAGATTGTAGTCAGACAAAATAGTGGAATCAGAGAAAGGTCTCCCTATTGCTCCTCAAACACACAAAGTTGGTTAAAACTTCAGCTTCTTCTGTTGTAAAGTATATGTGCATTCCTAATCATAGGACAATTGGAGTTAAGGGTTCAACACTCAAAAACTTAGTCTGTGACACATTTTTAAAAATAGGAACCTAACAAAAAGTTGCACAGTTTTATACCTGTAAATGGTTAAATACATAGAGATTGCAATTAATAGCAGCAGCATCCATCTTCAGCTTCAAGTTGCTGCCCAACTGGCACCAAATTCAGAAATTGGGGATGGAGGTGCCAGGCTAGCAAAATCTCAGGCTAAGGGTAAAAGGGTAGCCTTGGCCAAATCTCCAAGACCAGTGAGGCCTATATAGGTTAGAGGGAGGGAAGAACATGGGAGGGATAAGGATTGGACCTCCTCTGTTCTATAGCTCCTATTGTACTAGAAGATAAACAGTAAATATGACCATTTACTTTGGAAAACTAAGTTTCCTTGTAGAAGTGGGGGCTAGTAGGGTTCCAGCTTGTGCATTGTTGTAAAGTGTTGCAGTTTTTTGCATTCTTGCTGTTTATCACATGATAGCAAGCATAAGAAAACTAAAATTCAAACTGTTCTCTAATAATTCAATCCAGGTGGAACAAATTTGTTTTCAAAATGAGTAGTGTAGCAGAACTGACTTTACGTGTTTTGAGAAGGTAGTGGAGAGAGGTATATTGAAGACATATGAGAACATGTTCTAGGAGGAATGGTATCTGGAGAGCATTAGAACTCTGAATATAGAGGGGACAGAATTGACCCCGCTTAAATTTTGAAATGTTTTTGCCCTTAAAAATTAGATAATTTCATGGAAATTTTCTTTAGAAGGGCCTTATCAGTGCTGTCTTATAAGTAGGATACATATATGTGTATCCTGGTATATATTGAGGTAGACTAATAAAGAGACTTTGATTAAGTTAGTACCTCAGAATTAACTTTAAATTAACTTTTGATAAGTTTTAATGTAGGGTAAATAAAAATCTTCCTCTATATTGAGCACTGTGATTGATAGATGATGGAGCTAATCATCTTTATGCTTTTTTTCTCTCAAACTACCTTTTGCTGCTGCTGAATCTGTTCTGAATCTGTCATGCTTGATGACAACTGGTTTCTAGACCTTGATCTTTAACAGTAAAAATAATAGAGATCAGGTTTTCAGATTGTACAATGCAAAACAATATCCTTATAAACATTTAATTTCCATTAATCCACAGAGAGAGAGAATGAGAATATTATGTGGGTTGTTCATATCATTCCATTCAGAGTGAATCCTGTGTGGAATGACATGAGATAAGAGACATGAATCTTTTTGTTCTCTAAGTTGTTCTCAGGTCTGGAGTGCCTCTTACCTCCAGTGTGAACATCTTGCTGTGCAGAGTCTAAGTTGAAAATATCTCATTAGTTTACCCAAAGTTTTGTTCTTTCTACTGAGTCTGGTAGAGTTAGTATAAGTGGCAGCTCTAATTGACCTTCCTAGTATTCCTTGTCAGCAAGTAGGCTTTTGCTGTGTTCCTATTCACTTTCTTGTGCCCTTTTTTGCCTCATGGTGATACAGAAAGGCGGTGGGAGTGGGGAAGGTGGACTTTGGATCTGTGATTTTATTTTTATAAAGAAATTTCAGGTGACTAGATACCTACTCTGCAATTTATAATCTCAGATCGTTACTCTCAGTACTGGGAGATTATTACTTGGTCAAGTTCACACAATATATGTAGTAAGTGGGATGTGAACCTAGGTCTTCATGACTTGGAGACCAGCTTCCTAACTATTTCACCAAGCTGTCATTCCAGGTAAGAAGAACACTTATGTGGTGTTATGGTCACCTTCTAATATCACACTTATGTAGAGTCCTTTCAAGAATATGGTTTTTTTTTCTTTATTAGTTTTCCATTCAGCTAATCTTCCTTTTGAGTAGAAGTCCTGGCTCTCTGCCTCTCATGGTCAGCTTAGTTGTTTAAGTGAAAAGTAAAATTTACATTCAGTAATTTCCATAGCAACCATTTCAGAGTCATCTGCTGTCAGATACAGGTTGTCTGCTTTTAAAGAGACCTTAGATCCTTTTCAGCTATACCAGGCTTAAAGTATAGAAATTTATGGACTATATGTAAATTTCACATTATGATTTTTCCTCCTGTTAATTTTAGAACCTCACACATAAGATGTCATTCCACTATATTTACCATCTTAGTTCAAACCCCAGCTTGGATATTATCTGAGAAAGTGATATTTCTCTAAATCTCAATTTTCTCATCTATAAAATGGGAATAATACTTATCTACATCACAGAGTTGTGGTGAAGTACTTTGCAAACTATAAAGCCTTATATAATTGTGAGTTGGATTTATTATCTTTAGGTTTCTGGACCACCCACTACTGAAGTTTTATTCCAATTCAAGAAGCATTCATTAAGTGTTCATTACATATGCAGGGCATTGCGTTAAGTATTGGGAATATAAAGACAAAATCTACAGTCCCTGCCATTCTTTTAAAAACTTTGTTTTTTTCTTAAACAAGAAACGTGGACATTTCCACATTTCCATTTCTCCCCCATCCCTGGCCCTCCCCACACAAAGAAGATTGATTACTGCCTGTTTAAAAATACATGTATATTAAATGTTTAAAAAATAAATGCATGTATGTTAAATTACATGACAGTACCAACCCTCTGCTGCTTGTCTACATCTATCCTCTTATGAACTTCATTCTGCTCTCATCTGCATATTTTTAAAATGTTTCTTATAATGTTTCTTTAAATATTCTTTTCATTCTTTTGTTTTTTAAGATTTATTGGTGTGTTTTCATTTTACTTTTACAAACATTTCCAGATTGCTCTCTTGTAGCAAAGTAAAGAGACAACTAGGTGGCTCAGTGAATAGAGCACCAGACCTAGAGTACGGAAGACTGGAGTTCAAATGTGATTTCAGATACTTAGTAGCTGTATGAACCTGGGCAAGTCACTTAACCCTGTTTGCCTCAGTTTCCTCATCTGTAAAATGAGCTGGAGAAGGAAATGGCAAATCACTCCAGTATCTCTGCCAAAAAAAAAAGCCAAATGGAGTTACAGAGAGTCAACAATGAAGTAAAACAGGCAAAACAGTGCATCATCCCACATATATAGCAAACCCTACCACCACCTATTTTAAAGGTGTTTGTTTTTTAATTAACAAATTCTTTTCTCCCATTACTCCTTACTCCGTTTAAAAGAATGATAAAAGAAAACCAAATTCCTTGCAACACATAGGCATAAAGTTTGTTTAAAATAGGATTCTGCCATAAGATTATAGTTCTTCCATAGGATCCTACCTTCACTCCTGTCTCCTTTTATATATTTAGAAAAGTATTTTTACTGGTCTGTCTACCAGTGTTCTCTCTTGGCTTTGGCTGTCCTTGGATGCTTTATTTATTTATTACTCGTGCATTTCAGTTGATTGGGGGTATTCCAGAAGCAAATAATCTCTTCAGATATGGTTTTCTTTTTAAAATGATTCAAATGCCTTCCGATTATTGAACATCCATTTTTCCCCCAGGTATAGTTAAACTCAGATTTGCCTTGTTGGTCATCCTAGAATGCATACTGAGCTCCATTGCTCTTAAGAACACATTATTATTATTCTATTCCTTCCTGAATTTTCTGTTGGGTGCAGAATAATCTTGCACTATTAGGATCCCCTTTCCTTAATTTTGAAGGTCTTTCTCTTTGTACTTGTAGAACGTATTCCTGAATTAAATTGTTAAATCTAACTGCCAGGTGTCTTGGATTTTGCAGTCTTGGATTTTTTCTGAAGGTGATCTGTGAATTCTTTCAGTTGGTATTTCATTTTCTCTGCTTAGAAGTTCTGGGCAGTTCTCTTCTATTATTTCCTGCATTGTGGTATGAAAGTTTTCTGTTCTGTCTTGTTCTCAGAGAACTTACGATCCTCCTGTCTAAAAGATCAGTATATTTTGCTTGCATAGTGACTATATTTTCTTTTGATGTTACTTGTTTTGCTTATCTTATAGATTGTCCTTCACTTCTATATATTTTCATTCCCAGTCTGTTGTTCTCTCTTTTATTTCTTTGATGAGATTTGCCATCAGAGTCAAGGTTGGTTTTTTTTTTCCAAATTTAATTCTATCCATTATTTTTGCTCTGCAGACCATAAATTCTACTCATTTCTCATTCTCATTCACATTTCTTTTTTGAACCACTAAGGAGCAGCGTGTTGTGATTCCATATTCTCAAATTCCACAAGGCCTGCTAGCTCATCAAGTGTTGGATCATTTCCCTTTGTTTTGCAATATTTATTCATAAATGGCTAAATTTGTTTAATAGATTGGAATGCCATATTTCCTTCTGTTAATGTTTTTTTCCCAGTTGATGTATTTGCATAATTTTCAGGTTTTTTAATTTTCTTCCTGAAATCTTTGGTAACTTCAATCTTTTTTCCCCCTGACTTTTTCCTGATTTTCACTTTCTGCCTCTGTTTTGGTGGTTTCCTTGAAGGCTGGATCTCAAAGCCTCTCAGCTTCCTTCCACATTGCCTCATGGGCAGTTCATGGTTCACCAGCCTATGGAAGATTATAAAAGTTCAAGCAACCACCAGGAGTTGGTGAGTCTGGGTGCTCCAGAGTTGAAGGAGGCACTGCAACTAAAACTAGTTCAACCAGAATCTAATCTAGCCAGATCTGGCAAAATTGAAAAAAATATCAAAATAGCGAGTTAACATCTGGTAGAGGAAGGCTTTGGAGTATATAATAACAGTGATAGAGAGGGCTCTGGAAAGTTGAGACCTGGCAATGAATATACTATCAATTAGAAGTATATCGCTCTTTTGAGAAAACTAATGGTACAAGACTAGATCAGGTGGGAAGCAGCTAATTATGTTATTGGTATGAAACAAGTATACATATAGATCATTCTTTGCACAGTACAATTAAGGATAATAAGCCTCTTTTTATTTTAGCAACACATAAATAGGTGATAGTTTTTCTTAAAGGGTTATTGTGAATATCATTTTAATCGTTATTCTTACTACTATGCTGGATGGAAGATGAAAAGACTGAGGAAACAAAAGTTCAAACTTCTAAGCATATCAATTTATTAAGCAATGCATGCCAGTTAAAAAATACATCAGTTCCAGGCTTTCCTCAGCTTTGGCACTGGACCCTGAATACAGGAGGAGACAGATCTTAATGCATTAAACACCAGTTGATTATAAGAAAACAGTCAGGATACAAAATTAGGTAATCTGATTTCTGATTGGAGGAAAGATTACGGACTTTTCAAGTTGGGAAGGGGAGAGTGAACAGGTACAATTCCACGAAATCAGAAAAAGATGTCCCACTTCCCGCAGGTATTGGGAAACAGCAAAGGGACATGGAAACAGGAACTTACTGATCAGTATGGGGCCTATTTTCAGATCAGACATTACTTGAGATGTATAATTGAGAGAAAACACCTTGCATCAATATTCATTTCTGACTGTGGCTCTGGTCAGCATAACCTAGGTCCCTTAGTTAAGGATCTCTAAGCACAAATTAAAGGAGGTCCACCTTCCCAGCCAGACAGGACTAGGCTCAAACAGTGCAACAATTCCTACAATTGAATAAAGTTTTCTCACACATTATAGGTCTCACTAGACCCATAATTGAATAGAAAGGGAACTGATTTAGCTCTAAAATTGAGTCATAAGATGGAATCAGTGTGGTTCACCCATTTCCCACCAAAACTTGCTGTTCTAATCCCCTCATCACATAGAGACAGATTTATTAAACATATTCATGTGGATTTTAAATTTGTTTCCTACTGTCTTGTTCGTATTTATTCATAAGATTCATGAATTATCATTCTGAAATAACATTTATATATCTATATTTTTGTAAGAAAACAATTAGCCAAGTAGAGGGGAAATATCTCCGTTTTGCAGAACAGGAAACTGAGGCTCCAAAAGGTTAAATGATTTACTCATTCATTGTAATACATGAACCTAATAAGTTTCATACTGAGGATCTGAACCCAGGGTCTTCAGACTCCTCCATTTTATTACTTACATATATGAGAGAGAGAAATAAGATTAGTATTGAGCTAAAAAGGTTGGAAAATATTTCATAGAAAAGGTAGTTCTTAAACAGGGAATAACTGCCTCCCTCTAATTCACATACTGTCACTTAAGTTCATTGATAACACCTGTAAAATATTTTTACAATGCATCTTCATATCTCTTCCCACTATTATCACCATAGCATAGGCTTTGATTGCCACTGGACTTTAAAAAATCACTGTCTGTAACTTTTCTCAACTTTCCTGATCAGAATTTGGTCTGGCATATATTCTTGATATGCTGGAGGTGTGTTAAATGAGCTGCCTAAAAATTCTGACTTGGTCTACCATCTTGACTCTACCTCCCCCCACCTTTATCTTTTTTTTATTTTTGGAGAGGGGAAGGTAGGGCAATTGGGGTTAAGTGACTTGCTCAAGGTCACATGGCTAGTTTTGTGCTAAGGGTCTGAGCCCGGATTTGATCCCCAGGTCATCCGACATTACTCGCTGATCCACCTGGCCACCCCCAAGCAATTGGGGTTAAGTAACTTGCTCAAGGTTACATGGCCAGGTGTTTCTGGGTGGGTACTAAGTGTCTGAGCCCAGGATTTGATCCCCAGGTCATCCGGACCCAGGAACCGGTGCTGTTACTCACTGTGCTACCTGGCCACCCCAGCACCTTTATCGTTATATATGTTCACTCCCTGAAATAGCTTGTCCATCCTAAAGACTTAAATGATCACTTTTATGTATTGAGATTGAATTTCCCTATCACACCCAGACTGAAAGTTCAGTGCCACTCATAGGTAAATGCCAACACTGATTGGAACAAAAGTTTTAAACTCCTTGTTTCCATCCTGGGCCAATTTCCACATCCTTAGCATCCTGGTGGCCCTCCACCCACAGGAGCTCTCCAGACTAGTGCTGGATTTCATTGATACAGTAATCAACTTTATCCCTACTATAGCTCAGAAATCCCAAACTGATCTATCAGCCTCTGTCTCCCTAGCAGCAGATGATCACTTATATTGCATCAATCCCTGGAGTGCTTACTCACGGAGTACTCATTACAATTCAGCTCTTTGAGAAGCTTAGAGTGTACATTAGCATGAAACAATTGAGAGAGCAGTTAAGCACTAAACTTCAGGATAATGATGCAGTTCACATTTACCTAATATTTTAAGAGTAACAAAGTACTTTCTTTAAGCCTTGTGAAGAATACAAAGCAGTAGCCTTTTAACTAAAGATCAGGTATAGAAAGGATCCTTTTCCTTTATGAGGGAAGGATTGTTTAGAAGAAGGAGAGAATGTAAGTAGGAAGACTTGGTTGGAGACTATAACAGTTCAAGCATATGGTAGTAAATATTCAGTTGTGGAGTCAATGAGAATAGAATGGGAGGAGGTGATACTGTATAGACAGATTTTGAAGGCTTAAATTGCAGTATTTGGTAACTGATTGGATATGACAGAAGATTAAGGAGGAAGAATTAAACATGATACTAAGGTTTTAAATTTGCTGATGAAAAGCATATTGAATTGGAGCCAGGGATCTGAATTATAATCCTGATGATGACATTTGTCTATATGTCTAAGGGCAAGTCACTTAACTTTTCTGAACCTCAGTTTCTTTACCTGTAAAATGAGGGATAATACTTAGGATTACTCACCTCAAAGAGTTGTTGTGAGCAAAATGCCTTCTGATCTAAACCCTTAAAAGCACTATAGAAATTTTGAGGTGATGGTGTTAAAATGGTGATGTCATAGACAAAAGGAATGAGGCATAGGTTTTTGAGAAAAGACAATGTTTTAGACATGTCTAGTTTGAGGTGCTGATGGGATGTGACGATATCTTATTGTACAGTTTGGAGATATATATCAGGATGAGGACTGAAAAAGAAAAGACCTTTGGATTTGACAACTAGAGGTTATTGGTGACTTAAGAAAAGAGTTTCTCTAGTGTGGTGCGGATGGGATTCAAAGGACAAGGGGCCAAGAGGCTAGAGGCGTTAGATGTAGGACTTTTTCAAAAAGTTTAGTCATAAGCAGAAAGATTGAGATGTAATCTTAGTTGGATGGCTTAGAAAGGTCAAGAGAAAACTTTTTAGGATTGAGGAGCTATGATCACATTGACAAATTAGAAGGAGCTAGTGGAGAGGAAGCGATTTATAGGATTTTTAGATGTAGAAGAGACTTTAGAGATCATCTAGTCCACTCTCATTACAAGGAAGAAGTTCAAAAAGATAGGTCTTACCTAAAGTCACACATGTACTTAGCAGCAAAGTGAGGATTTGAATCCAGGGCTTCTGATTCTAGATCTAGTGCTTTTTCTACTACATCACTGCACTGAAGTGAATTAAAGATATATGAGAGAAGAGATGTTTGTTGGAGCAGAGTCGTCAAAGAGGCAAGAAGTGATGAAAATCAAAGGTCTACATGGAGGAATTAGTTTTAGCAAGGTAGTTACTTCATCCTGAAGTTTGGAAGGAAAGGGGAGAGAATAAGTGTTGATGCTAAGAATTTTTAGGGAGTGGAAAGAAATTGAGGGAATTACTGTCAGTGAGTTTAGTCTTCTTAATGAAGCAGAAGGCAAAATAACTTGCTGTAAGTAGGGGTAGGAATGGGGACATTGGAATTTTGATGAGAGAGGAAAAGGTTTGGAATAATACAATCATTGTGGGGAATGAGAAGGGAGCTGTTATTGTACAATAGGAAAGATTGCTGAGAAACAGGTAGAAGTTCAGGCTATATTGACATTGGTGTACTGTAAATTTGAACTAAACAAAATCAGTTTTGTTTTTCAGACTTGATTTAGAGGTGCTCAGACTCCCTGGAGCTTGGACAGAGGAATAGTCTTGAGTAGTGTTAGAGGATCCAGATAAGGATTAAGAACTTTGGTCTATGAGTTTGTGCTGTAAAAATAAGTTCATGACACAGAAGGGAGTTTTGGGGGAATTGCTAACTCACAGTGTATGACATTGTATAACAGTATATGAGAGTTACTCACATAATAACTCTCTCTTGAGAGAGTAGTTCAAATAACCTCCCTATGTAAACCTTGAAGAAATGAAACTTATTGAGCCAGAATGCTAATTTGAATGAATGTCTGTGTGCTATTAACCCCATAGCTAATGTTGAAATTAACTGTCTTATAGAAATGAGCCACAGTTGAGATTTTAGTTGAGGCACCTTTGTTACCAAAACCAAATGAGGTTTATCTGTATACATATTTACATATATGTATATATATATATATATACATATTTAATCTGTATACATATTAGGGCATTTGTGGTATGTAGAACACCGTTCTAGAGACTGTGGATTAGAGACTGTTTCTATCTTTATAAATATCTAATCATATAAATAATTTACATAAATTGCGTTATTTTATCTATTATTTTGTATTTATGACCGTTAATAGACTTTTGGTAATGTACTAAGCATTGAGGATACAAAGAAAGGCAAAAATAGGATCTTTTCTTTGAAGAGACTCACATTCAAGTGACAGCTACAATGGGCACATAGCTGTTACCAAAGAGATGGACAGTGTAAATGGAAGATAATCACAGAGGAAAAGCACTAACAGTGCGAGGACCAGGAGCTCCTGCCGAAGGTGGGATGTGTATGTGAGTCCCGAAGGAAGCCAGGAAATGGAGTTGAGGAGGGAGAGCATTCCAGATAGGGTAAATATATGGAGTCAGGAAGGTCATGTTGGGAATTTTTTTAAGTTTATTTTTAGTTTAAAACTTCACTTCTATAAGTTTTAAATTTTCCCCCTCCCTAAGACAGCATGCAATCTGATATAGGCTCTACATATACATTCCTATTAAACGTATGTTCATATTAGTCATGTTGTATAGAAGAATTATAATGAATGGGAGGAACCATGAGAAAGATAAAACAACAACAACAAAAAAGAAAATAGTCTGCTTCACTCTGGCATTCAGACTCCATAGTTCTTTCTCTGTATATGGATGGCATTTTCCACCGTGAGTCCTTTGGAACTGTTCAAGGTCCTTGCATTGCTGAGAGGGCTAAGTCTATCAAAGTCAATCATTGCATGCTGTGACAGTTACTGTGTACAGTGTTCTGTTCTGGTTCTGCTCACTTTACTCACCATCAGTTCTTATAAGTCTTTCCAGGTTTTTCTGAAGTCTGCCTGTTCATCATTTTTTTTTTCTGTTTATTATTTCTTATAGCACAGTAGTATTCCTTTACATCTGTATACCATAACTTGTTCAACCATTCTCCAATTGATGGGCATTCCCTAAATTTTCAGTTCTTGGCTATCACAAAAAGAGCTGCTATAAATATTTTTGTACATGTGGGTCCATTTCCCATTTTTATGACCTCTTTGTGCTATAGCTCTAGAAGTGGTATTGCTGGGTCAAAGGATATGCAAATTTTATAGCCCTTTGGGCATAGTTCCTAATTGCTCTCTAGAATGGTTGAATCAGTTCACATCTGCTCATGTGTTAGGAATTTCGTGGGCATGTGAAGAATAGCAAGGCCAACGTCCCAGAATCATAGTATGTGAAGGAGGGGAGTAAAATGTAAGAAGACTGAAAAGACAAGAAGGTAAATACTAGTAAAGAGAGAATTTTAATAGTGAGCCATTTGAGTTTATTGGTGTAGCAGCAAGCACCCCAAGCACCTGAGGGTTTGCTGCCAACACAGGTTCTTGGATCTGCTTTGATAAAGGAAAGCAACTCAAAATGGGTTAACAAGCCACTTTAATCAGTCAAACATGTATCGTTTACCTAGTTCAGGGGAAAAAGGTCAGCACCCCGAACTTCAAAGTATACAGACAGAATTATCTAGACAGAAACAGATCAAGTAGACAGCTTTCCAAACTGTTCAACCATTACATCCATACCAAATCAACATCTGGGTTTTTCAAAGGGGGGGGGGCCTCTGGACAACAGCTTCCCAGAATCCAGATCGAATCACAGAACACTTCTCAAAGTGAGCCCCAAAACAAAGCCTCACATCAGGGCTTATATAGCCTTCTCCTGGCTCAGAGAATGTAACAACCTTATTGACTCACTGGCCAATCAAGAAGTATCTACTGAAAAACAAGCCTCCCACCCCAGGCTCCAGGTGCACTTTAGCCTAGGGGCAGGGAAGATCTTCAAATTTACATTCTCATTACAATTGGCTAGGAGTGTGATATAGTCAGAACTTCTCTTTAGGAAAATCACTTCTGAATGGAATATGAACTAGAGTGAGGAAGAAATTTTAGACAGGGAGGGAGACCAATCAGAAGGCTATGACATGATTCAGGCATGAGGGTGGTGTGGTATCTATGTGAGTGAGAGAAGGGTGAATAAGAGTGAGGAGCCAGGGATGACACCAAGGTTTCAAGATATTTTGACTGAAAGAATGTGGCACCTCTGACAGTAATAGGAAAGTTGGGAAAAGGGAAAAGTTTGGGGTAAAAATATAATTAATGAGTTCTCTTTTGGGTTTGTCGAATTGAAGATGCCTAGAATATAACCCAGGTTGAAATGTCCAAAAGACAGTAGTTTGTGATGCAGGACTGGAGCTCTGGAGAGATATTATGGCTAGATAAATAGATCTGGGAATCATGTGCATTGAGATGATAATTGAATCCATGGTAGCTGATGACATCACCAAATGATAGTTAGGAGAAGAACCAGGGAAGAGTAATATCAAGAAAACCTATAGAGGAAAGAGTATCAGGAGAAGAGGGTGAACACTAGTGGCAAAAGTTGAAGAGGTTTCCATAAAAGAGTTTAGCTAAGAACGGGAACAGAGATATAGGATGACATTCAATAAATGTTAAACAAAAAAAATGTCCTTAGAGATGAATTGGTTATCTTCTTCATACTAAATTATAAGCTGTTATATATCCTTCATTGTGCTTTATACATAGGAAGCACTGAATAAACATTTGTTGAATAAATGCTATAGAATTATGTTTAGGAAAGCATTTTAGAAAAGTATGCTAAAACAGTGACTAAAATGTCTGTACATTTTACCTAGAGATCCCACCCTAATGAGGTCATCCTCTGATAGAAACATCCCATATATGCCAAAATATTCATGGCATCACAAATGGTAATAAAGTGGTAATAAAGAACTAAAAACAAAGATGATCTTCCTCAATTGGGAAATGGTCAAACAGATTGTGGTACATAAATGTAAATGTGCATTACTCTGCCATAAGAAACACTGCATATACTATGAATTGGTCCATCTGTTCTGGAAAGCAAATTGGAATAATATTAAAAGGTGAATGAGATGTTGTAATGTAATGCCAAGGAAAGGCAACTTCCCAAGGTTCAAAATACCAGCATAGGTGCTCTCCATTTTATTCAGTGACCAACCAAGAACAGAGAAGATCAAAACATGACATCATTCCAAATACAGCATTTACTAAATGTGATTAAATAATCTCCAAGGACTACCCCACCCCAGGACCTTCCAATCATTCAATCAATTACAAAGTCCCTGGTCTAAATACTTCTCCACCCCTAGGCTATACCTTCATTTAGTCCACCACAAAGCGCCTCTTCTCAAATGGAGATTAGTTTCCAAACATAAATAAGTAAAGTACCTTCATTTGTCAATCACAGAGCACAAAAAGGTCAAAAGTTCCCCACCCCTGGATCTCAATTGAATCTACCCCAGAGTTACATCAAGTTTAAGCACAGCACTTAATACCCAAATGGAGGTCTTTTCTTCATCTTGACACAAGGCAAGTTCTCAGCAATCTTAGTTCCTTGGGAGACAAGGCTTAGCAAGGCCACAAGATACATTGCCAGTCCCTTCATTAATTCGTCCTCTGTCTGTAGAACAGTCCTAGAACCCCTGAAAACATTAGCAAAACCCTCTCCCAGGATTTCTGTAAACATACAACAAGAAAATCCTTCTTCAGGGCTTCTGAACCAACAGAAAGGTTCCCAGACCCCTGCAACAACAGCACTGCCCTTCACCAGTGGACAGTATTCACTCTGTCTGCAGGACAGTCTCCAGACCCCTGCAACAACAGCACTGTCCTTCACCAGAGGACAGTATTCACTCTCTGTCTTCAGGACAGTCTCAGGGCTTCTTAACCAAATGCCAGGTTCCAGGACTTCTTCAACAACAGGACTGTCTTTCACCAGTGGACAAATCTGGCAAAACAACATCAAAACAGACAGACAAAGTACCAGCAAAACAGCCATGTCTCCTCAGTCCTTGGCAGCTGGGGGGGGGGGGCAGGTCTCAAAAGTCCAGGGCAACTCAAAGTGGCCCCCAGCAATCCTTCTCAGTCTCTCTCTGCCTCCACGGGGTGCTGCTTCCAAAAAGTTCTTCTGCCTCTCTCTTGTCTCTCCAAATCTATGTCACCAGCTCCTCCCAGTTCAGGACTTTCTTTTCACATCAACAAGTCCATCCCACAGGTGGGATTAACAAGCTCTGAGTTTTAACACAATCAATTTGAAAAACCAAGCCAATACAGGAGAATCTTTAAATGCCATTACTATCACAGATGTCCGTAATTTTAGACCCAAAAATTCCACTGTTAGGGACACAGCCCAAGGAATTAAAAGACAGAAAGGTCCCACATATGCCATATAGTCATTACTGAACTTTTTATGATAGCAAAGAACTGAACATCAAGCCAGTACTGCAACAACAGTGCAAATGATGGAATAACAAAAGCCCAGATTCTGTGTAATTACAGTAGCCAAGGTTGGCCCCAGAGAAGAGTTAAGAAAATGTACCTCCTTTCTTTTACTGCAGAGGTAGGGAACAATGAGTGTGGATTATTTCACATATTGGGATCCTGCTCCAGTATAGGGGGCAATAGGAGTGGATGTGTTTGTTTTGTCAAACTTGTAATTTCTAAACATTTTTTTACAAGGGAATCCTTGCTTGGTATTTGTCAGGGGTTGCCATTCATTCTACATCTAGTATAATAGGTCACTCAGAGCCAGAGGCTTTAAACAAAGTCCTTTTACCAATATAATATTCCAATACCCTCATAAGCATTTCTCATAGCAGTTTAAAAGCAATCCAGAGAATAACATCAAATAAAAGCCACTGACAAGAGTGCTAAAAAGCAGTCAGGAAGAGGTTCATAGGTATCTCAGGAACTCCCTGCTAAAGTCTCAAAAACACTTTTGCACTCTTCTTACCCAAAGCACCAAGATTTTGGTCCTAGGCAAATCCACTTAAGTACAGAACTAATTCCAACTGTCCCAGATATGCATAACTTCCTTGCTTGAGACAGTCTTAACCTGGTGTGATAGTGTCGGGGGTTAACTCATATCCCCATCTAGGTCACAACATTATAGTTCCACAACAGTAGAGCATACAGGAGATATATTGGGAAATGAATGTGTTATAAAAAACAAAGGAATCGTTGAAAGTTAATTTTAAAAGAAATGCTGTTTTGATATTATGAACAGAAAAGTGCTACTCAGATTTGCTTATCCTACAAGTACTATAAAAATAACCAGGTCATCTGACCATGTATGTGGAAGCTTTATTTTTTTCTGTTTATAATTTTATATGTTTAAGCAAAATGACTTGATGTTATGCTTTTTTAACTATATAATGAAACAGTATCCTACTTTGTAGGATATGAAGTATTCAATAAAAATCAGCATCTTGATCTTTTCATTTATAACTTGATTTTTATCTCAACAAGATTTTGTAAATAGTTCTCTCTAATTCAGTGTTTGAAACCTTAATATAAATTTTTCATTGGCCTTAATAATTGAAAAGCATGGATGATAGACTGAGTTGAAAATAATGCAGCTATTTTTTAAACACACTGACTTAGTATTTAATATATTTTTGAAATTAGAAAACAAATCTGAATTATAGACCTATTTTAAGTGCATACATTGAATGAGACATAGCCTAAGATTATGTGTGATAGTCAAGTTGAAAAGATTTGAAAGGACTCATGGAAGAAAGAAACTAAAATAACTGCTCAAAAGCTGATGTGAAAATAAGGGATAAAAAAGAGCTGCTCGGGGTTGAAGAAAGTACATAGGGAAACACATGCTTAAACAAAAAAGAACATTAGAGATAAGCAAAACAAATTCTGGAAGATTCATGATATTAGGGGTCTGAATAATTCCTGTAGCGCTTCCAATTCTATAAAAAGAGAGTCCCACTTGGCCAGACCATTCCTAGAAGAGAGTTTGGGAGTGGCATCCCTTTCCAAAATTTTACTCTGGACTCACTAATTTCTATTTCTGGCTAGAGTCAGCCAGGAAACCTGGATCATAGTTATTATGAGAAAACATCCATATGAATACTGAATTCCTCCTGGGCTGAATTCTACAGGTAACTTTTGATTGTCTTTCCTGGGATCTGATGATAACTCATGATATTTGTCAACTAGCTTCTTGAAGGGATGATGTTTTATACTACTTTGCACCTCTCACCTTATTTGTCATGTTGTGGCATCTTTGCAGTTTTGCCTAATTAGACACTTAATCTTTGTCATCTCAGGAAGACAATCTTCATTCATATATTTGTTACAATAATGTCAAACTTTTATTTTAACACCAATAATTGTTATACTATGTACCTAACATACTGTGTTGTTGTGATGAATGTGTTTTGTAAACTTTAAACTTTTTTTTTGGAGGGGGAAGGGAGGGCAATTGGGGTTAAGTGACTTGCCCAAGGTCACACAGCTAGTAAGTGTGATCAAGTGTCTGAGGCTGGATTTGAACTCATGTCCTCCTGACTCCAGGGCCAGTGCTCTATTCACTGCTCCACCTGGCTGCCCTGCTGTTCCCTTTTTATAATATATTTTGCTCAGTAAGGATGAAAGATGTAAAAGCAATGTAAGGATTCTAGAAGTCTTGAACTGGATTCTTAAGATAAAGCATCTGTAAGCAATATAGCAGATTTGGGATCAAAGCAGTGGGTTCTAAACTGTCAATGAAATATCAAATTTGATTCAACAGAAATTTTCAGCAAATCACTGTGCTAAGTTTTGGAAGTAGAAATATAAAAATGAAGTGATACCTATCCCTGCTAGGGGATTTTAAATATTATAGCATATAAATATAAAAATTATAGCAGGTCCTTGGTTGAAAAACCTCAGTCAACTCTTTCATTTAACCTCCTCTGGGCATCAATCCCTTTTTCTCATCTTTAACTCTAGGGTCTTAAAGGTGCCTTTGCACTCTAAACCTGTGATCCTGTGACCCAGCTACATGAAAAAATGAAAAACAATGTTTATTCAGTGTTTATTAGTGGGGGGTATAAATAAAAAAGCTAGTCAGCTTCTTCTCTCAAAGCATCTATATGAATTCTTTTAATACCCTAGAATGTAATTAGCCTATCAGATAGGTGTTATCACCTTCTCTTACCTTCTTTGTGTTTTAAACCAATTTCCTCCTCTTTTTTCCAGTCCAAACATCCTTTTCCTTGAAAGAGAAAACATGCTAAATAAGTAAGAACTGAACCTCTGTCTTGTCACTGTTGCCTATTATGTCAATCTGATCTCAAGATGGCTCATTGTTAAAGGGTCAAGGGAGATGAGGAAAGAGAAGAAGGCCATTGAACTTGACCTTAAACTGTCTTTTTCCTCTTTGTATCCCCCAAGTGCTTAGCACAGTGCCTGGCACATAGTAAGCACTTAATAAATGTTTATTGATTAATAAGCAGATGAGAAGGAGTCATTTGTTAATGAGAAGTTGAAGATGCATGAAAGATGATTGCTAGTGCAAGTTGTTTCTTGGAGTGGGAGGGGGAGAGTGTATAGCCCTAGTAAAAACAGGTAGAATGAACTGATAACACCTAGGTAGAAGTCTCTTTTTTTTTTTAATTAATTTTTATTTTATTTTTTCTCAATTACATGTAAACCAACATTTTGAAGTTTTTTTTTTTAATTTTGAGTTCCAAATTCTCTCCCTCCCCTTCCCACACCCTTGAGAAGGAAAGCAATTTGATATAGATTGTACAGGTGTTGACATGCAAAATATTTCTATTTTAGCCATGTTGCAAAAGAAAACACATACCAAGAAAAGCAAGAATAATAAAGTTTAAAAAGTATTCTTCAGTCTGCATTCATACTCCATCAGTTCTTTCTTGGGAGGTGGATAGCATTTTTCATTATAAGTCCTTCAGAATTGTTTTTGATTGTTGTATTTCTGAGAATAGCTAAGTCATTCACAGTTGATCATTGTCTACTTATTGCTGTTTTGTGTACAGTGTTCTCCTGGTTCTGCACATTTCACTTTGTTGTTGTATAAGTCTTCTTAGAAACCTATCTTTTCTTGAAGGGAAGTTCGTGTTTTGTTGACTACAGAAAAACTGTAACTTTTTTTTTAATTGCTTAAGTTGGTGCTGCTCATAACTATAGAGAACAGCTACATTAGGGAACTAGGAATTCTCAATTCTCTGACAGCCTAGAGGTTTTTAATGTTTCAAAGCCAAAATCTGAAAAGGAGTTCATCATTTGCAGTAGTTTAGCACCATGCAGACTTTGTAGCATTGTGAATAAAAGGTCAGGAAGAGAAGTTAAAAATAATTCTTGGAACGAAAACTTTGACCATGAATTTGTATTTTTCTGGTGACCGAGAATAGCAATATAAACTTTAAGTGCCTTTAAAAAAATGCTATGCTACTGAAAGGACAATGGTGTTTAGATTTTAAATAATAATCCATATATATGTATAGTGTGTGTGTGCACATATATGTGTGTGTGTGTGTATATATTGTATATGTATATGTATATATATATATACATGCACACCATATACACATTTTTTTAAAGGTTACTTTCTATTGTAGCATAGGGCTTTTTCCCCCATGGTGAATTATTTTTTTACATCTTATGTGTTCTCTGAACTTAATAATAGTTTTTGTTAAACTGCTTATGAAATAAATTGCAGGTTATGTTCCTGAGTAAGAATATAAGGAACAATTAAAAGTTTTCCTGAAAATAAGTCAAGACTTATCTAGTCTTAGGGGGTGGAGCCAAGATGGTAGAGTAAAAGCAGGAACTTGCTTGAGCTCCTGCTCCAACCATCTCTAATAGATGTGAAAAAAATGACTAAACAAATTTTAGAACCCACAAAGTGACAGAGAGAAACAAATCTCCCTCTGAAGACAGCCTGGCAGGCCAACAGGAAGGGTCTGTCACACTGAGCTGGGAACTGAGCCCAGTGCTGGGTGAGTAGTGCAGGCCCAGACCTGGGCCACCCCCAACCAGCGGCACAGACCAACTGGAGCAGACTTAAAGAGGGTGAATCACTGGCAGCTGTGGCAGTTTCCAGACTTCTCAAACCATAAAGGCCAAAGAGAAAGTCAGTGGAGGTCAGTGGAGAATCCTGTTGATCCAGGATGAGAGAAGAGCATGGTCTGGCCCCTGCCCCCAGGACATCAGAGGTGATGGCAGCAGCAGTTGCTACTGCTACTGCTTCTGGCTCCTGGCCTACCAGTCAGTAGGAGGGGACCAAATAACCATTCAGAGGGTAATCGCTCTTGCTCTGACCTGCTTGAATCTGAGTCACAGTCTTGGGTGATGGTCCTGAGGTGAGGAACACTAATGTGCCAGAGCTTGTGGTAGCTGTAAAGAGGCACCCTCCTCATAGCTCTGACAACAACTGCAAAAACCTCAGCAATTTGGGACACAGCTGTCTCCACTCTGGAAGCAGAGTTCTTCCATGGCAAAAAGCTCAAAAGTCAAGTAATTGGCTGGCAAGATGAACAAACAGAGGAAGTGCAATCAGACCATAGAATCTTTTTTGGGGGACAAAAAGGATCAAAACATGGAACCAGAAGAAGACAACAAAGTCAAAACTTCTGCATCAAAAGCTTCCAAGAAAAATATGGACTGCTCACAGGCCATGGAGAAGCTCAAGAAGGATTTTGAAAATCAAGAGAAGTGTAAGAAAAATTGGGAAGAGAAATGAGAATGATGAGAGAAAATCATGAAAAGCAAATCAACAGCCTAAGTGAAGAAAGTAACACCTTAAAAAATAGACTAATTCGAATGGCAGAAAAGGCCAAAAAGGCCAATGAGAAGAATTCCTTAAAAAGATGAATTAGCCAGATGGAAAAGGAATCTCAAAAACTCACTGAAGAGAATAATTCTTCCAAAATTAGATTGGAGCAAATGGAAGCTACTAACTTTATGAGAAACCAAGATAGTATAAAACACATCCAAACAAATGAAAAAAATAGAAGGCAATGTGAAATATCTCATTGGAAGAACCACTGACCTGGAAAATAGATCCAGGAGAGATAATTTAAAAAATTATTGGACTACCTGAAACCCATGATCAAAAAAAGAGCCTAGAAATCATCCTTCAAGAAATTCTCATGGAAAATTGCCCAGATATTCTAGAACCAGAGGGCAAAATAGAAATTGAAAGAATTTGCCCATTGCCTCTTGAAAAAGATCCCAAAAAGAAAATTCCTAGGAATATTATAGCCAAATTCCAGAGTTCCCAGTTCAAGGAGAAAATATTACAAGCAGTCAGGAAGAAACAATTTTGAGTATTATGGAAACACAATCAAGATAACACAAAATCTAGCAGCTTCTACACTAAAGGATCAAAGGGCTTAGAATATGATATTCCAGAGGTCAGAGGGAACTGGGATTAAAACCAAGAATCACCTACCCAGAAAAACTAAGTATAATGCTTCAGGGGAAAATATGGTCATTCAATGAAATAGAGGACTTTCAAGCATTCTTGATGAAAAAATCAGAACTGAACAGACAATTTGACTTTCAAATAAAAGAAGCAAGAGAAGCATGAGAAGGTAAACAGGAAAAAGAAATCATAAGGAACTTATTAAAGTTGAACTATTTACATTCCTACACATAAAAATTATGTGCTGCTGGTCTGTGCCACATGGACTGTGCTCCACTCCCACTGTGGTGCTATAGACCCTTCCTTTTGGGTTACCAGTCTGTCTCCAGCTGGAAATGTATTTCACTCTGTCATTTTGTGAATTCGATAGCTCTAAAATTTGTTTAGTCACTTTTTCAGGTATTGGAGGTGATTGGGAGGGCTCAAGCAAGATCCTGCTTTTACTCCACCATCTTGGCTCCGCTCCCCCAATACCTTGTTGTAGTTTAGAAGTGACTCCAGATTCTTGAAGTCTATGCCAAATGAACATAAATTCTAGAAGGTCTTACCAAGATTAGGAAAAGCTTTGAGTACAGGTTGTTTGAGACCAGCATAACTTAAGTTGAGAGGGGCTCATAACAAATTTTTCCATAAGGTCATGAAATATTTTTTTGATGGGGGAGCAAAGGGGGAACACCCACTCTCTGACAGTTAACCAAATACTGTGAATTTGAATTGGTTGAAGAGAAGTGTCTACATTGAAAAGATGTAAAAAAAAAAAGAAAAAAAATTCTTGAAGTATTGATGGAATTAAGTTATTATATACTACTGTGAATCAGAGCTATTTGTGTTGTGGTTGGGTCTTTTCCTCTTATTAACAGTTATATTCTTGTTCTTTTTTTCCTTCTGTACTCTGACTTACTTCCTTTTGCTTTTTTGGTCTTCTATTTTCCCTTTGGGCTAGCTCTCTCTCCCTTATCCACAGCTAAATTTGTTTAAGTTTTGTGTTTGTATGCATTTTGGTCCCTTTTGCCCTTAAACTTCCTTGTTGTCGATTATGTTTCAGTAGTTAAATCTTACTCATTTAGATGTATTCCTCAAAACCATTAGAGACTTCCAGTCCTTCCTACTGCATATTTTCCCCATAGAAGTTCATGGGGGGAGGAGGGCATCAGTTGTTTTTTGTTTTGTTTTTCATAAACCGTCTTTTCTGAGGAAACAATCTGCACATATAACTGATATTTAGAAAGTATGGTTTATTTGTAGATTAACAACCACAGTACCAGGCAAAGTACTGTAGTAAAATTGCTTGCTTGCTTGCTGTTTGTTCTTCATTCTCAAAAAGGACCATGACATCAGGAAGGTGATGCCATGACATGAAAGTGAATTGGATTTAAGGAGGGCTGTGAAAAGTTGCCAGCCACACTTTTTACCTCTGGGTCCAGTGGCCAGACACAGATCAATACAACTGGAGATGCAGGAGATGCAGGATGCAGTAGAGAACCTGGGCCTTTTCAAGCCAAGGTCCTTAACAGGTCTCAGTTTGACTGAGGTAAAACCTATTTGGTGATTATGGCTTAATAAAAAATGAGGCAAAGAATGGCCTCTTAAAAAAAAATTAGATCTGGGAGGGGAAGACACTCAGGGTTTCTGGCCAAAAGAGGAACAATTGCTAAATACAAGCATTCTAAGCCAATCAGTAAAATAGGAGTAACAGAGTATATGGAATAGGTTTCTCTTCTGTTTTTAAAATTTTTAAACACTGAGGCAAGGTAGGAAATGCAGCATTCCCACAGCGAGAAAAAGTATTGCAAGCATCTAGAAAGAAGCAGTTAAAGTACCAGGGAAACATGGGATCCCATAAGACCTGGTAACATCTTCTATAAATGAGAAGAGGTCTTAACATACAGTATTCCAAAAGGCAAAAGTGAGAGACTTAGAACCAATTATAACTTACCCTGTAAAACTGAGTCTCATCTTTCAGGGCTAAAATAAAATTGGGTTTTAATAGACATTCAAGCATTTCTGATGAAAAAATCAGAATTGAGTAAGAACTTTACAAACACAAGACTTCAAAACATAAATTTATTTGAGCAATTGGAAGGAGTTATATGATGCTGAAAAGCTAACCTGATGGAGGAGGAGGTTGGTAAGAGAAACAAGTGTCCTTTGAGAACCTTAACATCTACAAAGGATATTGGGGGAGTTAAATAGGGAAAAACACTGGGGAGTAAGGGGAAGAGAACAAACATTTAAACACTAAGCTTCAGTTTCTTCATCTGTTAAATGGGGATAATAGCACCTGCTTTTGAGGGTCGTTGTGACAACCAAATGGAATAATCTATGTAAAAATTTTTCACCCCTTAAAGTATTATATAAATGTGAGTTAATGATCCTACAAGCTTTTTAAAGGCCAAGGCTTGTTACTTTTTTTTTTCCTTAGTAGCTCCAGTTCTTAACATAATGTCTTGCATGTAAATCATGGTTAATATAAGTTAGTTGTATTGTTTTTGTTGTAATATTTTGGTGATAGTTTAGCACTCAACTCCAGGCTTGTAAATTTTTTCTCTAACCCTTAGTGAAGTACTGATAATAATTGTTCACTGGTAACAGGAAAGGGAGGGAAACCTGACAGGATAAATCTTCCCTTATATATCCCTTTTTTTCCTTCTGGATAACCATCTGCATACTTTGAGATCATTTTGGCCTCTTTCCAAGAAAAGTACAAAATGCTGAGTCTATCATATTTTAAAAATATGATTGGCATATAATCCTGCATGTAATCTAAGGAGAGATATTTAAATCCCATTTGCTTCCTCCATCCAGCCTAACCTATCTTCCTCTTACTCTACTGTTCTTCTTTTCCCTCTTATTTTTTTTTCTCTCTGCTTTTTATTGACCATAATATGTAACTGATTTTGGGGGTTGTTTTTATTTAAGACAATTATATTGCATTTGCCTTATTTTTTAAGAAATGTGTAGCTAAATGTTTTATAAAAATTCAAGATAGAGTTAGCTTTCTAAGGAAAGAACAATCTGAATGAAGTTGTTTTCCCTAGGTTGCCCTGGCTGATCTTGTAGATGGGTGAACCCTCCAAGGGAGGACATTTCCCAATCTCAGGTCTACTCCCTGCATTATGCAAGACTTGATAAAATTGAAGTGTCTGCTATATGCATAACACCAGGTAGCGCCTTGGAAGTAATCTTAGAAAGAACTTCCTTTTTTAACAGATGAAGTTACTGAGATTCGTGGTTTCCTCATCTCTAAAATGAGATTGAACTAGGTTCCCCTTTAACTTTAAAAGTCTGTGATTCTGTTTCTCAGTGGGAAGATTGCAGGAGTTTTCTTGGAGGAACTTACACTTGATCCTGTTCTGGAAAGATGGCAAAGAATTTTAACAAATACAGAAAAGGAGAGCATTCCAGATATAGGGCACATAGTAAGAGCAAAGACTGAGAGTCAAGAAAATACCAGATATATGAATGAAAGATCAAGTGAATGCATTTGGAAGAAGGCTAGGGTAGATGGAGAAAAATAAGTAGTTTGAGATAAAAGTTGGAAACTTTTCCTTGTGTGTTAAAAACATGAAGAGGAGGTAGTTACTCCCACTAGGTTTTACCACTTCATTGGGTCCAAATGTTACTAAGGTTTTTTTTTTTTCCCTTAAAACAAGCCACATAGCATGATACAGGAAAGAATGTTATCCTTTAGAGGTAGGTTACCTAGGTTTTAACTCTAGCTTGGTTACTAATCCTTTTATAAATTTTGAGAAATCACTTCATATCTCTCTGCCTCAAGAGCAGAATTTTAAGACTTGGCTCAAATGCTTCTTCCTCCAAGAAACTTTCTCTAATCCTCCTAGAAGGAAAGACAATCCATCGACTTTAAGAGTTGGAAGGGATTTTTAAGTCATCTAGTCTAACCCCCTCATTTTAAATATGAGTATGTTATGAGTATGTATTTTCATGTGTAAAACAAGGAGGACAGATTAAATTAACCCTAAGGTACCTTCTAACTGAGCTTCATCTGTAAGTTGAACTAGATCTGTTGAACTAGATCATCTGTTGAACTAGATGAACTCCTTGTAGCCTTAAATTTGTTATTTTATATGCAATGACTGATCCCTAAGGGCTTCTCAGTGTCAAACAGAGCTAACAGAAATTGTAATATCAGATAATAGATATTATAAGTTCATGCATTTTAAAAGACTTTTAAAACAGCACATAAATCATTCTCTTTGCCTTTAAATCATGCCCATTTGCTTTTCTTCTTTAGCAGTTCAAAATCTATGCTTTCTGCAAACAAATCTCTTTTAGCTCTACTGTCTTCCCTGATTTCTACAGGCCCACTTATCTTTTCTTTCTTTAAAGTTGTGCAGACTTTATGGTCTCTACCATATAACACTTGATTTTATACTGATTTAAAATGTCGTATAATTCTTTCAGGTCTATAACCTAGCTTTCAAATTATACTATAAGCTCATGTGCAAGAACTGCTATTTCCCAAAGCTATTAGCACACTAGGCAATTTATTCATACGTTCCTTTTCATATTATCAAAGAAAATCCCACAAAAACTACAGATTTGGGAACTTTAAAAAGATCATAGGATCCTAGATTTGGAGCTGGTAGGATCTAGTCCCTTTATTAAGGGGATTTGTTCTGTGAAGTTTTGATTCCGTCAAAGGGCTGTACTTGAGAACCTAGAAGGATATATGACCTTGAGGCCACAGGTTCTTCCCTTCCCCTCCCCTCCCCCGTCCAATCCAACCCCCTCATTTTACAGTTGGGAAAACTGAGACCAATAGAGGTTAAATACCTTGCCCTCTTTACCTTTTTGGTTGTACTTCCTCCCCCACCCCCACCCCCTCACACCCCTTTAGGTAAGATCAAAATACTTCCCTAAATGTGATTTGTCTCCATTAGGGTAAAATCAATCAAGTCAGATGTATTTAGAGCTCTATTTGAAGATCTGTTACATTTTGTTCACTAGTTTATGTGTGACTGGAGATCCTAAGGAAAAACACCAGGAAAAACCGTGCCTCAATAAAATTGTCATTGAATCAAATCTAAGGACAGAAATGCCCAGTAGCCATAATTACGAAGAATATTCTGCAAATTCATCAATTACACTTTTGTTACCACTTCTGATTTTCTTAGCTAATCTTTCATTATTGGTTTTGAGTAGTATCCTACAATTATAAAGTCATAAGTAAATAAAATTAAATATTATATATTTAAATTTGCTATTTTTTATATTTGTTTTTCATTACATTTATGTTTCAGAACTGGATTCAGATCATAGATTGTATGATTTAGAACTACAAGGGACCTCAGATGTCCTCTAAACCAACCCACTTATTTTATAGACAAGGAAACTGAAGTCCAGGGACGTTGAATTACTTGCTTTAAGGTCATCCAGGTAGTAAGTATCCAAGGGAGGATTTGAACCTGGATCCTCAAGATTCCAGAGCCATTGAATTTTGCTCTGTATCTGGAATGAAGCATAAGGTTCTGATTAAATAACCGAAGCAGTATCATTCAAAGATCACTTCAGGTAGGAGTTGATCAGGACACTTGGTTTGAATCACAGCCAACCAACTGGCCATGTGGGATTTCCTTTCTCCTGGTTGCCAAAGTTAAATTTTGTCATAAGCCCAGTAGTATGTGAAAGTGTGCTGCTTTCCTACAGATGGTTGTTTATTTTGAAATCTATTGACTCCCTTAGAACATAGGCTGACACATGTAGCAGAGAGTAATGGAAATTAATAACTTCCCTTCCCCCATAATAATCTAACATCCATGAAATAACTTGTTAGGAGGATGTTTTATTTTACCAGAACATATTTAGAGATTAAGAAAGAATTTATGACTTAAAGAAACTTATGACTTATGACTAGAGGATTTCTATTTAAATTCATACTTCATTTTAAAATGAAGATCACTTTCAGTTGCTTGTAAAATTTTGCTAACTCTCTTTCCCTACCCATTGATTTTTGGATTGCTGTCTCTGAGTACCATTTGTTACCACTGCTAGTAGTGCATGATACAAGGGGAATTCAAGTTCTGCGGCCAAAAGGCTAATATTGGTTTAATTATTGAGTGAGAAAGAAATCACAACAATTTTAGGGAGAAGGCATAGATTTATAGCTATTGCAACTGATTTTTTTTTTAACAGACAGGGTAGGATCTTTAAGGAATTGACAAATTAAAATTTATTGTAGTGCCAGATTTGCTTACTTCAGTGTTTGTGTAAAAGCTTTCTATAGGCTGCTAATTTTGTGTTTAGAATATGTAGAAAGTGATTTCAGGTTAGAGGGAGTAAGGTTTAGAAAAATCAGAATCAGCCTATGAAGAATACCAGAGTTTATCAAGAGATAAAGACTTGTTTACTAGTCTATTGGAAAAGGAACAAGCTATGGATAAGTTGCTAAATAGTATATTCTGTCTTATGAAAGCCATTTTTTTATGTACTACACTGAAATTGTGTCAGAAACTCAAGGAAAAGAAAGCTAGCAAAAATTTTGTTAATAAAATGTTGAGTAGTGTCTGGGTCACTACATCATTTCCATTTATTCTTTAGTCCTCTCATAATACTACATTGTTCCACACAAAGGATACATTAATAATGGTGTTGACTGAAATGCTCTGTACCATGTTTCCCCGATAATAAGACCTATCCCGAAAATAAGCCCTCCCTTTACTGTGTAAGATTCCTCTAAAATAAGCCCTATTGAGATTGCTACTGTAGTGAAGGTGATCCCCTGCGCTACACGCTACATTACGGTACCCTCTGTATGCATCGTCCACCCTCCCCTCCCCCCCGTGAAACGCACGCCGCGCTCCGAGCTGCATCCAATCAGAGCTGCAGCAGTGAGCGCGTCATCCTGTTCTTCCCCAGTGATTTGCTTATTGAATAAAGGTACATTT
>NW_027187376.1:17939652-17964612 GCF_028583685.1 Petaurus breviceps papuanus
CTGTTTATTAAAATTGCTGTCAATGTTCATTAAAATAAGCCCTCCCCTGAAAATAAGCCCTCTGGTGTTTTTCTGTCCAAAAAATAATAATAAGACAGTGTCTTATTATCGGGGAAACACGGTAAAGCTAACAAAGCTATTTTTTTACTTCTGTTTTTAAATTAATATAAAGGTAGCCTAATGGGCAGGGGTTAGGTTGAATAAAAGTCTGTAGTGGTGTCTTTTTCATAGTAATATCTTGATTTGTGGTATGCTTAAGGTCAAGACATGTAAATATTAATAATTCAAGTGAGAATTACTCTTAAGAATATTTAAATAGGGGCGCTAGGAGGCACCGTGAATAGAGCACCAGCCCTGGAGTCAGGAGGACCTGAGTTCAAATCTGGCCTCTGCCATTTAATACTTACTAGTCATGTGACCTTGAGTAAGTCACTTAACCCCAATTGCCCTGCCCTCCCCCTCCAAAAAAAAACAAGAATATTTAAACACTAGGTTATACTTTATTTTCATTTATTTATTTATTTATTTTGCTTTTTGGTGGGCAATTGGGGTTAAGTGACTTGGCCATAATCACAATACGGCTAGTAAGTGTGTCAAGTGTCTGAGCCCAGATTTGAACTCAGGTCCTCCTGACTCCAGGGATGGTGACCTATTCATTGAGCCATCTAGTCACTCCTATTTTGTTTATTTTGAAGAAGCATGGAAACTACAAGGATTTAGAAGAAAGAGGAAGTTGACAATTTGTTAAACCTTCTAGTAAAGGTAGAGAATTAGTATTATAGCTGCTTTTGGTTATTCTTAAACTAGCCTAAGTTATCTGAATACCTAAGCCATAAGTTCAGAAAGGTTCTTCTTTCCATTGACTTTTCCAAATAGATTTTTCTATCTTTGATAGAAGGTAATGTATTAAGGTACTTTATAATAAAGGTAGTAATAATAAATAATAAAGGTAGTTAATATATTAAAATACAAATTTCTCCTCCTAAGTCATAGGCCTGACCCCACTATAGAAAAATTGCTTGTAGGATTAAATACATACTCCTCAGACTGGTATTTAAGGTCTTTCACAGTCTTGCACCAATGTCTTTCCAGACTTACATCATATTACTCAAAAAGACAACAAATAAATGACTAATATATGCAAGATACTAGCTAGGCAAGGCAATTAGGTGGTGCGGTGAATAGAGCACTGGTCCTGGAGTCAGGAGGATCTGAGTTCAAATGCGACCTCAGACCCTTAACACACAAAAAAAATTAGCCTTGTGTCCTTGGGCAAGTCACTTAAACCCAATTGTCTACCTTGCCCCTCCAAAAAGAAAAAAGATACTATGCTAGGTAATGGAGCTAAGTGAAAAAAATGAAACAGTTTCTGCTCTTCAGAAGCCTTCATTCTATTATACATATTAAATGTATATGGCATGTTTTACAATATAATATGAGGTGAGGGAAGAGAGATTTCCCAGTTTATGTAACTTTGAGCAGATTATTTAATTTCTGAACCTCAATTGCCTCTCATGTAAAATGAGAGACTAGAATTCAGAGATGCTTTTTTTTTTCTAAAGCAATTGGGGTGAGGACTTTTTAGGGGCGGAATCAAGATGGCAGAGTAGAAGCAGGACCTCCCCGCTACTCTGGCTTCCACCTTCCCCAATCCATGTAAAAAGGGGACTCTAAACAAACTTTGGAGCTGCAGAACCCAAAAAAGGACACAGAGAAGCTAACCTCCTGCTGAGGACAGCCCGGCAGGCTGGCAGGAATCAGCCAGCGCAGTGCTCTGGGAGCCCAGCTGTGGCCGTTTCCAGATTTATCAACACATAGATTCGAAGGACAAAGTGAGAGGTCAGTGCAGTCTGGACTCTAGGACCCACTAAGTGGGAGTGTGTGGAGCTCCTGGCCTGCAGAATGTAGGAGGACCAAACATCAATCTGAAGGGTAATTGCTCTTGCTTTAACCTTCTCGGATCTGGATTGCAGCCTAGGGTGTAGGTCCTGGTGTGTGTGTCCAGCTTGCCAGAGCATGTGGAGCCTCAGAGAGGGCACCCATCTAATACCTCCAGCAGCTGAGAAAACCCCAGCGTTTGGGACGAAAGGTCCCCTGTATGGTGGCAGAGTCCTACTGTGGCAAAAAGCCCAGGGGTCAAGTGACTGAGGGGCAACATGACCAGGCAAAGGAAACAAAGCAGACAGAAGATCCCAATATTAGACTCCTATTTTGGGGACAAAAAGGAGCAAAGAATGGAACAGGAAGAAAACAGTGAAGGCAGCATTCCAGCACCAAAAGCTTCAAAGGAAAATATGAGCTGGTTACAGGCCATAGGGGACCTTAAGAAGCAGATAAAAGAAGTGGAGGACAAATTGGGAAGAGAAATGAGAATGATGCAAGAAAATTACGAAATGAGAGTCAAAAGTTGACTGAGGACAATCACACCTTAAAAAACAGACTAACTCAAATGGCAAAAGAGGCTCAAAAAGGCAATGAGGAGAAGAATGCCTTAAAAAGCCTAATTTTCCAGATGGAAAAAGAAGCTCAAAAGCTCAATGAGGACCATCATTCCCTCAGATTTAGACTGGAGCAAAGGGAAACTAGTCACTTTATGAGAAATCAAAATGCTGTTAAACAAATGAAAGAATAGAAGGCAATGTGAAATATCTCATGGGGAAAACCACTGACCTGGAAAATAGATCCAGGAGAGATAACTTAAACATTATTGGACTACCTGAAAACCATGCTCATAGTAAGAATCTAGAAATCATCCTCCAGGAAGTTCTCAAAGAAAACTGCCCTGATGTTTTAGAACCAGAGGGCAAAATAGAGGTTGAAAGAATTCACTGATCACCTCCTGAAAAAGATCCCCAAAAGAAAACTCCTAGGAATATGATAGCCAGATTCCGGAATTCCCAGATTTAAAAGAGAATATTACAAGCAGCCAAGAAGAAACAATTTGAATATTGTGGAAACACAATCAGGATAACCCAGGATCTGGCAGCTTCTACACTGAGGAATCGAAGGGCTTGGAATATGATATTCCGGAGTCAAAGGAGCTGGGACTAAAACCAAGAATCATCTACCCAGCAAAACTGAGTATCATGTTTCAGGGGAAAATATGGTCATTCAGTGGAATAGAGGACTTTCAAGCATTCTTGCTGAACAAACCAGAGTTGAATAGAAAATTTGACATTCAGATACAAGAAGCAAGAGAAGCATGAGAAGGTAAACAGGGAAAAGAAATCATAAGGAACTTATCAAAGTTGAACTATTAACATTCCTACATGGAAAAACAATAATTGTAACTGATTAAACTTTTCTCAGTAGTTGAAGGGAATATATATATGTATATATATATATATATATATATATATATATATATATATATATATGAGGGTATATGGGCATATATATGAATACATATGTGAATGTGTGTATATATGTTTACAGATATACATAGACAGAGGGCACAGGACCAATTTAACAGGAAGGGATGATACTTAAGAGGTGAGAGAGGAATATAATGAGAGGAGATGGGGAGAGACAGAATGGGGTAAACTATCTCATATAGAAGAGGCAAGGGAAAATGGTTACAATGGAGGGGAAGAATAGGAAGGCAAAAGGGAATGGGTCAACCTTATTCCCATTGAATTTGGCTTGAGGAGGGAATGAAATACACACTAAATAGGGTATCTCACCCTCCAGTAGAGTAGTGGGGCACAGGTATGAAAGGGGGGATGATGGAAGGGAGGGCAGGCTATGGGGGAGGGAAGTTGGAAGCACCCACTTTTGAAAATGGATGGGATCAAAGCAGAGAATAGAACAAGTGGGAAATGGGATAGGAGGGAGGGAAATATAGTCACTCAGTCTTATATTTAAAATATATCTACTATGTTATTGTTTTGCATTAGCCACACATGTACAACCTATACTGAACTGCTTATCTTCCCAGTAAGGGGTGGGTGACAAGGGAGGAAGGGAATGAATCTGGAATTCAAAGTTTTAAAATAAAATATTCAAATATACATACATACACATATACATATATATGTGTGTGTATATATATATATACATATATATATATATATATACTATTAGTAATACTTTTTTACATGCAATTGGGAAATAAGACATATAGGCACTGGGGCATAGAGATCCACTGGAAAAGTTGAAAGGGGTATGGGAGAAAATATGGGAGAGAGCAGATTGGAGGAGGGAATATCCTGTGGGACTGCTATTTTGGGGTGGTGGGTAGGGGGAAAATGGGGAGAAAATTTGTAACTTAAAATCTGGTAGAAATGAATGATATAAATCAGAAGTTAATAAAAGCATTTGGGGGAAAAAGAAGTAATTTGGGTTAAGTAACTTGCCCAAGGTTACACAGGCCAGTTTTTTTGTGTGGGTGTTAAATATCTGAGACTGGAACCGATCCCGGTTCCTCCTGACTCCTGGCTGGCTCTCTTACTCACTGCACCACCTAGCCACCCCGAATTCAGAGATTCTTAACACTTTTTTGTGTAATAAACCTTTTTGCAGTCTGGTGTAGCCTATGGACTTCTCAGAATAATGTTTTTAAATGCATAAAATATATAGGGTTAGTAAAAATAAAAAACATTTTTTTCCCATCCAAATTCATAGATCTCCTGAAATCTATTCATGGACCTCTTTATTTTTTATTAGCCCTATTTTAGTAATATGTTTTTTATTTTTAGTTTCCAAGATTCAATTCCACAATTCCAAGATTGAATTCCACAATTCCTTGAGTTTCACATTTTTCCCCCTCCCTCCTTTTCCCCCCTATGGCGGCATGCAGTCAAATTTAGGATCTGGAAATACTTTTATATTATTCACTAGTCAGGTTATAAAGACAGATTGTATCAGATGGAATGAAAAATGGTAAAGAGGACATAAAACCAAACAAGCAAAGGAAAAAGATCAGGTAGTTTGCTTCAATCTGGATATAAACTCAGTTCTTTCTCTGGATGTACACATTTCTCTCCATCATGAATCTTTTGGGATTGACTTATATCACTGCACTGCTGAGAAGAGTCCAGTCTATCAAAGGTGGTCATCACACACACATTATGTCTGTAATTGTGTACAAATTTTTCCTGGTTCTACTCTTCTCATTTAGCATCAGTTCGTATAAGCCTCCCCAGGTAAATGTGAAGTCCATCTGCTCCTCATCGTGGATCTCTTGTGGGGAGAAAAGGGGGATCCATAAGCACCAGGTTAAGAAAACTGGGTAAAGGGACGGCCAGGTAGCACAGCGAGTAAGAGCAACGGCTCCAGTGTCGGGATGACCTGGGGATCGAATCCGGGCTCAGACGCTTAGCACCCACCCAGAAACACCTGGCCGTGTACCCTTGAGCAAGTTACTTAACCCCAATTGCTTAGGGGCAGCCAGGTGGCTCAGCAAGTAAGAGCACCGGCTCCAGTGTCGGGATGACCTGGATCAAATCCGGGCTCAGATACTTAGCACCACATCCAGAAATAACTGGCCGTGTAACCTTGAGCAAGTTACTTAACCCCAATTGCTTTTATTAAAAAAAAAAAAAACCTGGGTAAATAACCAGCCTAAACCTAGATCTTACACTGTGTGAGAGTGAGGAAGGAGAAATCATTTCAGCTGATCCTTTAAAAAAAGATATTAGTCAACAAATATCAAGCACTTTTTGTCTACTAAGGCACTGTGTTGGGTATTAGGGATCAAAGTACAAAGAATCTAAAGTTGATAGATATAAATATAGATAATTTTAATTGTAAGGTAGTTTGAGAGGGAAGGCATTAGCAGTTGGAGTTAAGGAAAATCTTCATGCAAAAGATGCTTGAGCTGCATCTTTTTTGAGGGGAGAGAGGCAGTTGGCATTTGAGTTGCATCTTGAAAGAAGATACCACTCTGAAGCAAAGATAAGGAGGAGATTGGCAAAGGCATTTGAGATGCCTACCAAATGAAGATTGGAAATGGAGCTGTGTGAGTGAGGAATAGAGAAAGCAAAGTGTAGTAAGTTCCCATGTGAGGTTGGATAATCAGAATTTGAAATTTATACAGCTCTGGAGTAGGAGTGAAGGGGGAAGAGGATAGTAGGGGGTAATCCAGGGTTAAATTTTGGCAAAAGGACAACGAGGCTAGGGTTATCAGAGAAAAGGAATTTATGAGCAGATGGCAATGTAGAGCTGAAATGGCAAACTGAGATTGAAGAATGAGTAGAATGAAGGACCATTCATTTGTATCAATCAGATCACCTTTTGTCATTAGGAAAGTTACAGAAACATCTCTGACCTTGTTACGTTTCCATTTCTTCAACTACATTTTTCTTAATAGATTTGTAATAGAACAAAACAGTTATAAGTTCCCATCGGGATTTTTTTAATCTTTTAAAAATTTTCTCTTACCCTTCATTTGTTTTTAGTATTCTCTTTGTTAAGAGTACACCAATTTGGTATACTATATTAAATGCTGGTCTTGGAGTCCAGAAAGTCTGAATGTAGATTCTATTTCTAGGTTATTAGCCAATATAATATTTCTCAAAATGGTTTACTTTATGTGGATCATAAAGTGTCTCTTTTTACCCCAAGACCTCAAAGCCAACCCAGGCTCCTCCTCTTGAGAAACAGAAATTTTGTCATTTTTCTCAGTAAAGCAAAGTTTGATTCTGCTTCTCCAACCAATGTTTCAGGACACACCAGTGCACTGTGAAAGACTAAATATTGCAGTAAGCCGTTCTGATGGGGGAGCTTTTCCCACTACATAGGCTTGACTTGCCCACCTTCCTGGCATTGAGATCCCCTGCTCCTCCAATCAGTAAATAAAACTTTTTATTTATTTATTTATTACTTTATTTATTAATAAAAATTTGCTTCCTCCTAGCAATTATGCTTTGACATTTTAGTATGGGGTTGGTAATCCAAGTTTACTTCATGACAGCCAAATTGCCTTTAATTCTTTTCTTTCTTTGTTGCTTTATCATAGATGTAATTTCATGAGGTCTTTCTTTAATCTATCTTCTCCATCAATGACCTTCCAATTTATTATTTTATCAGGTCATTTAGGAATATTAGGCTTTGTCAGACATCAAGCTGACACTGTTTTCTTTGGGTATACTATGAGAAATCCACATTTTGAAGTGTATTATGAAATGGAAGTGGTTGGAAAAACTCTTACATTTTAGCATCATTAAACAGAGATTAGTTTACTTTAGGTAATATTATTGTGAAGGACATTAGCAATAATTCAAAGTAAATTTATATTACAACTGCAGCAAAATATCTGAATAAGTTCTTTAGTCATCCCTTTTTCCTATTCTCTAGTCATTTCCTTTTTTTATTCTCTAAATAATTAGAGCTATTAACTAAATTATAATGCCTTGTTTAGGTATGCTCATTGTTTAGAAGAAATTCCTTTTATCAGAGTATTTGTAACAAAGTTGTGGCAATACACATATATGTGTATATGTATTCAAAGATTTTTAAATTGTTACTTTTCCCTTTCATTTGGAGGGGCTTTTATGAAGTCAGAAGATCATATAGATTTATTAAAGGGCAAAAGATGAGGGTGGGGTAAAGTAGAAGACGAAAGTTTAAAACAAATTAGGATATTTTTTAAATCTAGCAAGTGGTCACTGAAACAAAGCATTATGCTATTTTGACCCTGCCTTCATAATTGCTTATATAACTGTATCTCTGTTGCTGCTTTGGAGTCTTAACAGGTTAAGTAAAATAATGACTTGCCTGTTTGAGGTGTTCTGAAGTTATTTTCTTCCTGTTTTAGAGATGGACCTAGGTCTTCTAGGGGAGAATAGTTTATCTAGGAAGAAATCAGAATGTTAAAGCCAGAGAGAGATTAAGAATGTGAGAATCAAACGGGTCTGGTCACTTAGTGAAGGTCACACACAGTGTTGAAGAATTCATGTTCTATTCAGTTCTTCTAACTCCCATTCTAGCATTTTTTTTCCTACCACATACTAGAATACAATTTGCTGATTGGTGGAAAAGCTCTAAGAACAAGAGATTTTTGACTTGTTTCAAATTCTTGGACTTTCATAGCAAATAGCTTTTATTTCTAATTTGCCTGTTTTGTTTGTTTCCATGTAGTTGAAGCTTACATACTGAATTTGAGAATATACTTGTTAGAAATTTAATTATTAATTGTAATTAAAGTACTAAGGTGAATTTCTTGTATTTCAGATGGAGCAGTTATCAGATGAAGAACTTGACCATGGTGCTGAGGAAGACAGTGACAAAGAAGATCAGGATCTGGACAAAATGTTTGGGGCTTGGCTTGGGGAGCTAGACAAACTTACACAGGTCAGAAATACTTTATGAGAAAATGGTTAAGGATTTGAAAGTATCATATTTATTAATTCAGTCTTTAAGGACTATGTGAACTAAAAAGTGAAATAAAATAGAAATTTGCACAAAAGGAGAAAAAACAGACATACTAAAAAAGGACATAAAAAGTAACTTGAGGAAATGTGATCTTATGTAGTAATTTTGAATATTTTAAAATCTTTCAGCATGAAATATTTAGGTGTAGAAAATGACATAAGGGAAATGAACACTGGCTGAAACTTCTGTATAATCACATTTTAATAATTTTTAAGAGTTTGTAGTTTAGGTAGGATTTCACAGCTTGAGCAAATCAACTCAAATCAAAGTCAAATGACAAATTATACATCATTTTATTTAATAATATTGTTTTTCCTTACATATTTACAAACTTCTGTCTTTATCTAACTTTAGATTTAATTTAGACCTCTAACAATAGCTTTTTCCTATGGTTTCCTTTTATTGGGTTTGGATTTATATAAGAATAAGATGTCTTGTTTCTCTTTTGGAAAAGGTTGAAGATGACATTTGATTTCTATTGTCCAAGAAATTTTACTTTAAAGAGTCTTTCCCTTTTCTAAATAAAACTAACAAATATGCTTTGAGATACTGGTGGACACAATATTCAGTACTTTACAATAATGAATTTTACATTAATGGTTAATATATTTTACAGAGTAAAAGAGCTAGTAAACATTTTATTTTATTAACTATTGTATTTTTTTTAAGTACAAGCATAGTTAAATTACTTTCAGCTTGAAGGGTCTTCCAGCGATTAAGCTTAAATTTATAAAATTTTCTGTAGTTTCATAGCTAATGAGAAATTTAAAGATCCTGTATAAATATTTTCTCTTCACTTTTGTAGATTTCTGTACCCCATTATCACAATAAATCTAAAAAGTTTAATAAATAAAAGTAGGAACTTATTTTAAAAAAACTAAAACTAATATAATAGACAAACAATTAGGTAATGTAGTTAAAAATGAAAACCAACTGACCAATATCAAAAATGAAAAGAAATTCACAAAGAATGAAGAATAAAGGAAATTTGTTAATTATTTTGCCCAACTATGTCCCAACAAAACTAGCTAAATTAAATGAATGGATATTTCCAAAAATAAAAATTACTCAAATTATCACAAGACATAGAGAATTTAAATAACCCAGCATCAGAAAGAGAAATTGAATAACACATGAATGAACTTTCAAGGGAGAAAAGAAAACACAACAAGGTTAACAAATGAAATCTTTAAAATATTAAAAGAAAAATTCTAATATTACATAAACTATTTAAAAAAAAAGATTTCTACTGAATTCCTTCTGTGATACAAATTTAGTTTTGATTTCTAAAACATGAAGATGTAAAACAGAGAGAAAATTATAGGTCAATATCCCTGATGAAGATTGGCCTGAAACTTTTAAATAAAATGTTAGCAAGGGGGTTGAATAGCACATCAAAAAGGTCATTAACTATGACCAGGTTAGATTTATACCAGGCTGGAACAAGTAGGTGGCACAGTGAATAGAGCACTGGCTCTGGAGTCAGGAGGACCTGAGTTCAAATCCAGCCTCAGACACTTAACACTTACTAGCTGTGTGACCTTGGGCAAGTCACTTAACCCCAATTGCCTTGCCTTCCCCCTCCACAAAATTTAGAAAAAATGATTTATACCAGGAATTCAGCATTGTTTCAAAATTAGGCAAGTTGTAAACATGATAGACTATATAAATAACAAGAACAAGAAAAATCATGTGGTTATGTCAATAGATGAAGAAAAGCTTTCTGACAAACTGTAACATTCCATTTCTATTTTTAAAAAAGCAACAATACTACAAAACAAGAATAAGTGGATCTTTTCTTAATATGAAAAATCATATCTATCTATAAATAAGAATCATCATTATATGTAATAAGGATAAACTAGAATTCTTTCCAGTAAGAGCACAGGTAATGCAAAGTTTTCAATTATCATCACTACGCTTTCTTATATTAAGAAAAAGAAATTAAGTATATAAGTTCAGGCAGAGAGGAAAGAAAATTATCACTTTCTGCTGATTAAGATTTACTTAGAAGTCCCTAGAGAGTCAATTAAAATTTAATTGAAATTGTTGATAAATTCAACAAAGTTGAGCCCCTGTGTGTATATAAATATATGTGTGTATAAGATAAATCCATATAAATCATCAGCATTTCTATATATTACCAACAGAACTCAGCAAGAAGCTAAATAAAGATTCCATTTACAATAACCATATAGGGGTAGATAGGTGGTGGCACAGTGAATAGAGTACCAGCCCTAGAGTCAGGAGGACCAGAGTTCAAATTCAGGCTCAGACACTTGGCACACTTACTAGCTGTGTGACCTTGAGCAAGTCACTTAGCTCCAATTGCCTTGCCTTCCCCCCCTCCAAAAAAATAAAATAACCATAGAATATACCTTATAGAATGCAAAAAATATAAATATAACCGTATATTTGTATAAAATATATGTGTATATATGTATAAATGTGTGTATGTATATAATAGAAATAAACCATAGCATGTATAACTAAATAACAACATAGAGATAGCAAGTGGTCAAACAAGGATATAAATTCATGGTCTCTGACTTCAGCAGATTTTCTTCTATATTATTCGAACAGTAGATAGGGGCCTTATTGCTGCATTCAAGTTAGTCTCTATTCAAGCAAAACTCTTCATTGTATCCTGGTGGCTTTACTTGCTTGTAACCATATGATTTCAAAAAGAGGAGAGAAAGGAGAGGACTAGGTATTTTAATTTCTGGTGATTTTATAAAATAAAAGTCAACAGATTGGGGCCCCTGGGAGTGACACCTTGAGGTTTAAAGGTACTTACTCTAGGGGACAAAATTTTTTTTAACTAAATTTTATGTTTATTTATAGTTTACATCATTCATTTCCACAAGATTTTTATTTTCTCTCCATCTTTCCCCTACCTACCACCCCAAAACAATGATCTCACTGTATACCCCCTCCCCCAATTCTGCTGTCTCCTATATACTCTACCATACCCCTTCCGACTTTCTGGTAGTGCAAGATGGATCTCCATCCCCCAGTGCCTGAATATCTTATTTCCCAGTTGCATGTAAAAATAATAATAATAATTTTTTTTAAACATTTTATTTTAAAACTTTGAATGCCAAATTCTTTCCCTTCCTCCTTCGTCACCCACCCTTACTAGGAAGATGAGCAATTCAGTATAGGTTGTACGTGTGTTGCTACACAAAACATTTCCATAGTGGATATATTGTGAAAGACTGACTGTATCTCCCTCCAGCCTATCCTCCCCCCTCCCCCACTAGTTCTATTCTCTACTTTGACCCTGTCCCTTTTCAAAAATGGGTGGTTCTAACTACCCTCCCCCCAACCTGCTCTCGGCTCCGTCATCCCCCTCTCATCTCCTTCCCCCCTACTCTCCTCTAGAGCAAGATACCCTGTTTGGTGTGTATGTCATTCCCTCCCTAAGCCAAATTCATTGAGAGTAAGGTTGACCCATTCTCTGTTGCCTTCCTGTTCTTCCCCCCCATTGTAACAGTTTTCCCTTACCTCTTCTATATGAGATAATTTACCCCATTCTGTCTCTCCCCATCTCCTCTCATTATATTCCTCTCTCACCTCTCAATTTCACCTTTTAAGTATCATCCCTTCCTATTCAATTGATCCTATGCCCTCTGTCTATGTATATCTGAACACATATATACACATACTAACATGTATGTATTCATATACCCTCCTTTATAGAAATAATGTTTATGTGTATATATACATATATATATATACACACACATTTACATTCCCTTCAACTATCCTCATACTGAGAAAAGTTTCATAAGTTACAATTATCATTTTTCCGTGTAGGAATGTAAATAGTTCAATTTTGATAAGCTCCTTATGATTTCTTTTCTCTGTTTACCTTCTCATGCTTCTCTTGCTTCTTGATCTGAATGTCAAATTTTCTATTCAACTCTGGTTTTTTTCATTGAGAAAGCTTGAAAGTCCTCTTTTTCATTGAATGACCATATTTTCCCCTGAAACATGATACTCAGTTTTGCTGGGTAGATGATTCTTGGTTTTAATCCCAGCTCCTTTGACCTCCAGAATATCATATTCCAAGCCCTTTGATCCCTCACTGCTAGATCCTGTGTTATCCTGATTGTGTTTCCACAGTATTCAAATTGTTTCTTCTTGGCTGCTTGTAATAATTTCTCCTTGATCTGGGAACTCTGGAACCTGGCTATAATATTCCTAGGAGTTTTCTTTTTGGGATCTTTTTCAAGAGGTGATTGGTGAATTCTTTCAACCTCTGTTTTGCCCTGTGGTTCTAAAACATCAGGGCAATTTTCCTTGAGAATTTTTTGAAGGACAATTTCTAGGTTCTTTTTTTGATCATGACTTTCAGGTAGTCTGATAATTTTTAAATTGTCTCTTCTGGATCTATTTTCCAGGTCAGTGGTTTTCCCAGTGAGATATTTCACATTGCCTTCTATTTTTTCATTTGTTTGAGTCTATTTGATAATATCTTGATTTTTCATAAAGTCACTAGCTTCCATTTCCTCCAATCTAATTTTGAAGGAATTGTTCTCCTCAGTGAGTTTTTGAAATTCCTTTTCCATCTGGCCAATTTGGCTTTTTAAGGCATTCTTCTCCTCATTGGCTTTTTGAGCCTATTTGCCATTTGAGTTAGTCTCTTTTTAAGGTGTTATTTTCTTCAGTCAGGTTGTTGACTTGCTTTTCCTGATTTTCTTGCATCATTCTCATTTCTCTTCCCAATTTTCTCTCCACTTCTCTTATCTGGTTCTCAAAATTCTTCTTAAGCTCCTCTATGACCTGTTACCAATTCATATTTTTCTTGGAATCTTTTGGTGCAGGAGTTCTGACTTCATTGTCTTTCTGCCATTCCATGCTTTGATCCTTTTTGTCCCCAAAAAAGGAATCTAAAGTTGGATTGCTGTGCTTACTTTGCTTCCTTTGCTTGCTCATGTTGCCCCTCAATTACTTGACTTTTGAGCTTTTTGCCACAATAGAACTGTTTCCAGACAGGAGAGCTTTGTCCCAAATCGCTGGGGTTTTCTCAGCTGCCGGAGCTATTAGTTGGGTGCCCTCTCTGAAGCCTCCATAGGCTCTGGCATCTGGTCACACACCCCAGGACCTCCAACCAAGACAGCAATCCAGATCCAAGCAAGAGCGATTACCCCTCTGAATGGTCACTTGATCCCCGTACAATCTGCAGGCCAGGAGCTCTGAAGCTGTGGTGGCTTCATGGCCACTGTGCCTTAGCAGCTTCTACCTCCAGGGGCAAAGGCCAGACCATACTCTCAGTCCCCCTGTTCCCAAAATCCACACTGACATTTTACTTTGCCTTTGGCATTTATGGGTTAACAATTCTGGAAACCGCTATAGCTGCTGGTAATCCGCAGCTTGTCAGGGGCCACCATGAGGCTAAAACCAAGGGCTCAGGTGGGGCTGGGCTCTGCTCCCAGTACCTTGCAATGGACCCTTCCTGCCGGGTTGCCTTCAGCAGGAGATTTGTTTCTCTCTGTCACTTTGTGGGTTCTGTAGCACTAAAGTTTGCTTAGAGTCATATTTTATGGGTATTTGAGGTGGTTATGCGGGGAGCTCAGGGAGTTGTCCTGCTTCTATACCGCCATCTTAGCTCTGCCCCCCAAGTCTTACTATTCAATTTATCCTTAGTAGTTAGCCAGTAATTACAGTCAGTTCCAAGTAAGAGCATTTCCTGAGATGTAATTAGTAATTAGTAAACTATAGTTTTAAAAAAAATCATTCTCCACATTAATATGGGACAGTCTTTCTTACAACTACACACAGCACTGATGGGGCGAATAGGAATATATATTTCAGAGTACTCTTCCAGGATGCTTTCTGATGTGTCATCTTCAACAAAGAATCCCCATGCACAGGGCATCCCTCCCCCTCTCTGAACTTGATAAATCTTACCTCAAAATAAACAAGAAAGAAGTCAAGGAGGTGTATAGAATTCTAGAAAAGGTATATAAGGTAGATCTCTGGAGAAAATTCAATGGGAATAGAAAGGAATATACCTTTTTCTCAGTGGTAATGGTACATACACAAAAATTGACCATGTACTAGAGCATAAAAACCTCACAATCCAATGCAGAAAGTCAGAAATATTAAATGCATCCTTTTCAGATGATGATGCAATAAAAATATATGTTAATAAAGGACCATGGAAATATAGACTAAAAATTAGTTGGAAACTAAATCATCCTAAAGAATGAGTGGGTCAAACAACAAATAATAGAAACAATGAATAACTTCATTCAAGAGAATGACAATAATATGGGATGCAGTGAAAGCGATTAGGGTAAGTTTTATATCTCTGAATGCTTATATGAACAGAGGAAGGGAGGTCAATAAATTGGGCATGCAACTGATAAAAGCTAGAAAAAGGACAAATTTGAAATCCTCAGTTAAACACCAAATTAGAAATGCTGAAAACCAGTGGAGAGATTGATAAAATTGAAATTAAGAAAACTATTGAACTAATAAATAAATAAAACTAAGAGTTGATTTTATGAAAAAAACAATAAAATAAATAAACCTTTGATTTACTTGATTTAAAAAAAAAAGAAAACCAAATTACCAGTATCAAAAATGAAAAGGGCTATTAATTCACCACCAATGAAGAGGAAATTAAAACAATAATTAGAAACTTTTGCCCAATTGTATGCCAATAAATTTGACAATCTTAGTGAAATGGATGAATATTTACAAAAATATAAATCGCCCAGATTAATAGAAGAGGAAGTAAAATACTTAACCCCATCTCAAAAAAAGAAATTGAACAAGCCATCAATGAACTCCCTAGAAAACAATCTCCAGGGTCAGATGAATTTACAAGCAAATCCTATCAAACATTTAAAGAACAATTAAATCCAATACTATATAGACTATTTAAGAAAATTGGTGGAGTCCTAACATTCTTTTTATGATACAAATATGGTATTGATACCTAAACCTAAAGAGTCAAAACAGAGAAAGAAAATTATAGACCTATTTCTCTAATGAATATAAATACAAAATTTCAAATAAAATATTAGCAAAAAGATTACAGCAAATTTATTACAAGAATAATATACTTTTATCAGGTAGGATTTATACCAGGAATGCAGGCTTGGTTCAATATTAGAAAACCGTCAGCATAATTGATCATAACAACAAAACTAACAGAAAGCATATGATTATATCAATAGGTACAGAAAAAGCTTTTGACAAAATACAACACCCATTCCTATTAAAAACACTAGAGAGCATAGGAATAAATGGAGCTTTCCTTAAAATGATAAGTAGCATTTAACTAAAACCATCAGCAAGCATTATATGTAATGGAGATAAGCTAGATGCATTTCCGGTAAGATGGGGGTGAAACAAGGATGTCCAGTATCACTGCTATTATTCAGCTAGAAACATTAGCTTTAGCAATAAAAGAAGAAAAAGAAATTGAAGGAATTAGAATAGACAAAGAAGAAACTAAGTTATCACTCTTTGCAGATAATATGATGAATTAGAGAATCCTAGAGAATCAAGTAAAAAACTACTTGAAATAATAAACAACTTTAGCAAAGTTGCAGAATATACAATAAACCCACATAAATCATCAACATTTCTGTACATTACTAACAAAGGCCAATAACAAGAGATAGAGAAATTTCATTTAAAGTTACTGTAGACATTATAAAATATTTGGGAGTCAACCTGCCAAAACAAACCCAGCAACTGTATTGAACACAATTACAAAACACTTTTCACAAAAATAAAGGCAGATCTAAACAACTGGGAAAACATCAGTTGAGCTAACATAATAAAAATGACAATTTTACTTAAATTAATTTACTTATTCGGTGTCATACCAATCAAACCACCAAAAATTATTTTATAGAGCTAGAACAAATAACAACAGAATCCATTTGGAAGAACAAAAGATGAAGAATATCAAGGGAATTAATGAAAGGAAATGCTAGGAAAGATGACTTAGCCATACCAAATCTTAAAATGTATTATAAAGCAGCAATCATCAAAACTATTTGGGTACTGGCTAAGAAATTGAGGGGTAGATCAGTGAAGTGGGTTAGGTACACAAGACACAGTAGTCAGTAATCCACTGTTTGATAAACCCAGACCCCAGCTTCTGAGATAAAAACTTACTATTTGACAAAAACTGCTGGGAAACTGGAAAATAGCATCGCAGAAACTGGGCACAGACCAACTTCTGACACCATATACCAAAATAAAGTCCAAATAGGTACATTATTTAGCTATTAAGGCTGATACTGTAAGCAAATTAGGGGAGCAAGGAATAGTTTATTTGTCAGATTTATGGAAAATGGAGGAATTTCTGACAAAAAAAGATAAAGAACATTATAAAATGCAAAATGGATAATAAGTGTTATATTGAGTATAGTTCAGTAATGTCTGTCATTTGTTAAGATTACATCACCTTTGTACCAAACAGTGCACCTTATTGGGTCTTAATAAAATACTTATTGAATTGCATGTGAGTAAAGCTAAAGACATATACTATCTGTATGACCTTGGGCAAGTCGCTTAGCTCTATTTGCCTCAGTTTCCTCATCTGTAAAATAAATTGGAGAAGGAAATGGCAAATCACTCCAGTATCATTGCCAAGAAAACCGCAAATGGGGTCATGCAGAGTCAGACACAACTGAAAAGGATTCAATGACAACAAAATTAAAATAACCCTAAATTATAATCTGTTGGGTTTTTTTTTTAAAGTAAGACATTTCTGGAGCTTTTTACAAAGAAAATAATTTTAAAACAATCAGTCTTCCAGACTATTGCTTATCTGAACTATAGTTTCTTTAAATTTATTTTGGTGTGCTACTTAAGCAGAGGGACAACTTTGCTCATGTTTGACATAAGTGAAGCAATCACCAATCTTGCATTTAATATGTAATTTACTTTTATTTTCTTTCTGACTTTTTTGTTTTGTTTCCCTGTTTTAAAGAGTTTGGATACTGACAAGCCAACAGAACCAGTGAAAAGATCTCCTCTTCGCCAGGAAACAAACATTGCCAATTTTTCTTATCGCTTCTCCATGTACAATTTGAATGGTAAGTAAAGACTGACAAATACAATTTGAAGTAATTTGTTTAGTTCAATGATACTAAAATTGTCCAGTAACAAGAGGTGAATAATATGTGCATATTTTTTGACTCAGTTATTATGTTTTCTTTTTTATAAACTAATTACATGATTAGTATGGTAGAAAAGTTTTCTACTTCAAAATAAATGAACAGAACTAAACTTTTTTTAGCTATTTTCCAGGAAATTTATTAAATATCTAAATACAAATGCAATAAAAAATAATCTCTAATTGTACTATATCTTAAAACTATGTGAAAAGGCCAAATGCAGTTAAGACCTGTCATTATTTTTCTTGGCTACTTAAGTTTAATTATATAGTTACTTACTTTTTTAGATTCTGTACAGTCCCTTCACTCCCCATTTTCCTATTCTCTTCCCTGTTGCCATTTCAGTGCATCCTAGTATTCTACCAAACTTTATATTATTATGATATTATTTAACTGTAAACAGTTGAAATTTGAATGTATATGTTTTTGTTATTTTAAAAATATATTACAGGGGTGGCTAGGTGGCGCAGTGAAAAGAGCACCAGCCCTGGAGTTAGAAGGACCCGAGTTCAAATTCAACATCAGATACTTAACACTAGCTGTGTGACCTTGGGCAAGTCACTTAACCCCAATTGTCCTGCCTTCCCCCCTCTAAATAAATATATTTAATGTGTTCTAAACCTAATATAATAAAATATTTTTATTTTCCTCTTGAATTTATTACATGGAAAACACTTACTATGAAGGAAAACATCACTTACTATGAAGGAAAAGGAATAATGAAATGCAGAAACAATAATTAAACCTATATGAGAAGCCTGATGTGTATTATTATTTATTGCAGAAGCCCTGAATCAGGGAGAAACTGTGGATTTAGATGCCTTGATGGCTGATCTTTGCTCTATTGAGCAGGAACTCAGTAGCATTGGGTCTGGAAACAGTAAGCGTCAAACCACAGAAACAAAAGCTGCTCTGAAATTACCTGCTAGCCGACATACCTTGAAACATGGCACCCTGAAAGGATTGTCCCCTTCGTCTAATAGGATAACTAAACCTTCACATGCCAACTATTCCTTGGATGACATTACTGCACAATTAGAACAGGCTTCTCTCAGCATGGATGAAGCTGCTCAGCAGTCAATAATGGAAGATGCCAAACCTGCAGTGATTAATCAGCACAGGAGAACAGCATCAGCAGGTACTGTAAGTGATGCTGAAGGACGCTCTGTTAGCAATTCATCTCGTTCTAGCATCACTTCTGCAGCTTCCAGCATGGATTCTTTGGATATTGATAAGATGACACGTCCTCAAGAACTAGATCTGACACATCAAGGGCAACCAGTTACTGAGGTAAATATATAATAAAGTTACAAACTCAAACTCATACTCTCATAAAGTGTGTAATATTATTGGGTTTCTGGTATTACATAAGGAGAAGGCAATAGTGAATAGAAATATAGTTATTTCTTATCTCAATTCTTTACATTAACTTAAAACTTGTGAGTAGTGTTCTCCTACAAATTAATTTTTAAATCAGAAACTCTGTAGTGAATAGTATAAGTGGATAAATAATACTACCTCTCATGTATGCTTCAAAACAGATAATGAAGAATGCTTTGGTCTTAGTATTCTTATTCTTGAGGCCATGCTCAAGCCTTCCAGCAAAAATTTCAGATGATATTTGAATGTAAATTTTTTAAAAATTGATAGCAGTAAATGACTTCATAAATTCACATGAAAACATGTTTTATATTTAATGTGTTCAATTTAAAATAGCACTTTAGAGAAAAAAAGATGTCCTCCTATCTGTGAAATCACAAGTTTATACTAAAAAAGATTTATAATCATTGGGCACTCCCTTACTTCCCCTGTCTCCTGCTCCTTTTTTATCAGACTTTTTCTTGTTCTGTAATCTTCTCTTGGGCTTTCCTGGGAGAATGTATATTTCTCCAATGTAAACATGCATGTTTATATCTTTTTACTTTTAACATTTAAACAGGTCATTTTTACTTTAGGGTAGTTTAAGTGACAAGAGCTTTTAAGGAGGCTGCCTTCTTCCCCACATATATCATTAAAAAGAGATAGTGGTCCTGCTATATTGTAACTACTTTCTCCTACCTTACCAAAAAACTGTCCTAGTAAAGCTTACTACTGCAGTTCTTTTATTTAGCAAAGTCAGTACTGTAATATGTGTCTGACACCTCCAGTTAGCTTTATTAGCTACTTTCTGTGAATAAGTTGTTCTTATTTAAAAGCTGTAAAATTAAACAAATTTTTTTTTGTTTTGACATCTCTTGAAAAAAATGTGTGTAGGCAATCTTTGACAGATAAAAGAATTACATAACAAATGATGTCATAAGAACAGCTTCCAATGTGCCTTGCTGTGTTTACTCCTCTTCTTACCCTCATATAATAATTTATTCAAAGGTAGCCTTTCTTCTTCTAGACAAGAAACCAACAAGATGTTAATTTCAGGGTCTTTTTCCTACTTCAAATGGTATAGCAGCAACCACACTAGTGTACCCAGGATGGCTGCTAGCACAGATTCTTTTTAGATCTGCTTTACTAGGAAAGATAGCAATTTAAGGAAGCAACAATCTTTTTTAATCACATTCATTAGTTTAGGGGAAAAGTCAAAACCCTGAACTTCAGAGAAAATACAAGCAGAGAAAAAGACCAACAGACAGGGCTCTGACTACCTCAATCAAAGCTATATTGCTATACACTTTACATTCATACCTGCATCAAGAGAGCCTTTACATCTGAGCAGTTGGGGAGCTCTGAACATACGGCCACTCAGAATCTTGAGCAGGGAATCACAAGATACTTCTCATAATCCAAGCCCCCAAAGCAAAATGCCAACTCAGAAATAAACACTTCTAAGAGCCAGAAGGCATCACCCGCCTGACTCTTCCTAATTAGAAAGCAGCAAAAAGGTGTAAAAGCCTTCCTACAAGCAAGGCTCTCCTAAGCAAGCTTCCCTTAATGGGCAGGGAAGATCTTAAATCCTATTAACATTACAAATGCTGATATGTTCTTAGAAAGAAGATATTTTGTACACTCTCAAGAAAATTGTATTTCAGAATTGTTGTAGTACTTTGCTATATTTTGAAGGAGAAATAATATAACAGAAAATAGAGAATAAAATTGTCATAGAAAGTGGATGGGGAGGATGATGAAGTATGTCCCTCAGGTACTGAAAGGACTTAGAGATGTGATTACTAAACCATTGTAAACTGAGAAATTGTGGAGAACAGAAGATTGGAGATTAACATGTGGCCCAGTTTTCAAAATGTGAAGAGAAGGAAGGTAGTTTTTGGATTGTACAATTGTTGTTCAAGCATGGCAAAATTCTAGAATTAATTTTTAAAATATATGTTTACAAGTAGTACTCGGGAGACAAAAAAAATCTGATCATTTCATCCATACGGCATAGGCTCACCAAAAACATTATACCAAACTAACATTATTTCATTCTTTGATATGAATTTTACACTAGTAAATCTAGGAAATGCTGTAGAGTGAGGGTATCTGAATTTTAACAAGACTTTTTTTTTTCATTTTTCAAATGCTTTATTAACTTCTGATTTACATCATTGATTTCTGACAGATTTTGAGTTACAAATTTTCTCCCTGTTTTTCCCCTACCTACCGCCCCAAAATAGCAGTCCCACAGGATATCCCCTCCTCCAGTCTGCTCTTTCCCATATTTTCTCCCATACCCCTTTACACTTTTCCAATAGGGCATGGTGAATCTCCATGCCCCAGTGCCTATATACCTTATTTCGAATTACATGTAAAATAGTATTAATAATAGTGTATATATATGTACATATGTGTATATATGTATATATATTTAAACATTTTATTTTAAAACTTTGAATTCCAGATTCATTCCCTTCCTCCCTTGTCACTCACCCTTACTGGGAAGATAAGCAGTTCACTATAGGTTGTTCATGTGTAGCTTATGCAAAACAATAACATAGTAGATATATTGTAAAAGACTGACTATATTTCCCTCCCTCCTATCCCACCTCTCACTTGTTCTGTTCTCTACTTTGATCCCATCCCTTTTCAAAAATGGGTGCTTCCAACTTCCCTCCCCTCCAGCCAACCCTCCCCATCCCCCCTCTCATCTCCTTCCCCCCTATTCTCCTGTAGGGTGAGATACCCTATTTAGTGTGTATTTCACTCCCTCCTCAAGCCAAATTCAATGGGAATAAGGTTGACCCATTCCCTTTTGCCTTCCTATTCTTCTCCTCCATTGTCAGCATTTTTCCCTTGCCTCTTCTATATGAGATAGTTTACCCCATTCTGTCTCTCCCCATCTCCTCTCATTATATTCCTCTCTCACCTCTTAATTTCACCTTTTAAGTATCATCCCTTCCTGTTAAATTGGTCCTGTGCCCTCTATCTATGTATAGCTGTAAACATATATACCACATTCACATATGTACTCATATGCCCATATACCCTCATATATAGACATATATATATATAGATTTCTATTCCCTTCAACTATTTTCATACTGATAAAAGTTTAATCAGTTACAATTATTGTTTTTCCATGTAGGAATGTTAATAGTTCAACTTTGATAAGTTCCTTATGATTTCTTTTCCCTGTTTACCTTCTCATGCTTCTCTTGCTTCTTGTATCTGAATGTCAAATTTTCTATTCAACTCTGTTTTTTTCAGCAAGAATGCTTGAAAGTCCTCTATTCCACTGAATGACCATATTTTCCCCTGAAACACGATACTCAGTTTTGCTGGGTACATGATTCTTGGTTTTAATCCCAGCTCCTTTGCCCTCCAGAATATCATATTTCAAGCCCTTCGATCCCTCAGTGTAGAAGCTGCCAGATCCTGGGTTATCCTGATTGTGTTTCCACAATATTCAAATTGTTTCTTCCTGGCTGCTTGTAATATTCTCTCCTTAATCTGGGAATTCAGGAAGCTGGCTATCATATTCCTAGGAGTTTTCTTTTTGGGATCTTTTTCAGGAGGTGATCAGTGGATTCTTTCAACCTCTATTTTGCCCTCTGGTTCTAAAACATCAGGGTAGTTTTCTTTGAGAACTTCCTGGAGGATGATTTCTTGATTCTTACTTTGATCATGGCTTTCAGGTAGTCCAATAATTTTTAAATTATCTCTCCTGGATCTATTTTCCAGGTCAGTGGTTTTTCCCATGAGATATTTCACATTGCCTTCTATTTTTTCATTTGTTTGGATTTGTTTAACAGCATCTTGATTTCTCATAAAGTGACTAGTTTCCCTTTGCCCTATTCTAAATCTGAGGGAATGATGCTCCTCATTGAGTTTTTGAGCTTCTTTTTCCATCTGGCAAATTCGTCTATTTAAGTCATTCTTGTCCTCGTTGCCTTTTTGAGCCTCTTTTGCCATTTGAGTTAGTCTTTTTTTTAAGGTATGATTTTCCTCAGTCAGGCTGTTGACTCTCATTTCGTAATTTTCTTGCATCATTCTCATTTCTCTTCCTAATTTGTCCTCCACTTGTTTTATCTGCTTCTTAAGGTCCCCTATGGCCTGTAACTAGCTCATATTTTCCTTTGAAGCTTTTGGTGCAGGAGTGCTGACTTCACTGTCTTTCTTCTGCTCCATGCTTTGCTCCTTTTTGTCCCCAAAATAGGAGTCTAATGTTGGGATCTTCTGTCTGCTTTGTTTCCTTTGCCTGGTCATGTTGCCCCTCAGTCACTTGACCCCTGGGCTTTTTGCCACAGTAGGACTCTGCCACCATACAGGGGAGCTTTTGTCCCAAATGCTGGGGTTTTCTCAGCTGCCAGAGGTATTAGATGGGTGCCCTCTCTGAGGTCTCCACATGCTCTGGCAAGCTGGACACACACACCAGGACCTCCACCCTAGACTGCAATCCAGATCTGAGCAGGTTAAAGCAAGAGCCATTACCCTTCAGACTGGTGCTTGGTCCCCCTACACTCTGCAGGCCAGGAGCTGAGGCTGCCACTTGGTGCTGGCTGGCTGTGCTGGGCTTGTCTGTGGCTTCTCGCCCCGGGGGCAACAGCCAATGCACTCCCACTTACTGGGTCCCAAAGTCCAGACTGCACTGACCTCTCACTTTGTCCTTTGCATCTATATGTTGATAATTCTGGAAATAGCCACAGCTGATGCTGATCTGGAGTCCCTCCAACTGGTGGTTGGTCAGACCCACCCTGGGGCTAAAACCTCCCGCTCATGAGGGCCTGGACTCAGCTCCCAGAGCGCTGGGCTGCCTGATTCCTGCTGGCCTGCTAGGCTGTCCTCAGGAGGAGGTTAGCTTCTATGTGTCATTTTGTGGGTTGTGCAGCTCCAAAGTTTGTTCAGAGTCCCCTTTTTACATTGATTGGGAAGGTGGAAGCCGGAGCCGCTCAGAGGTCCTGCTTCTACTCCTCCATCTTGACTCCACCCTTAACAAGACTTCTAACAACTTTTCATGATACCACGGTGTACAAGATATAGAAACTTAGGCTGGATGATAGTGCAGTTATGTATATTCATAGTTTATTGACCCACTGTCTCCAAAAGTTGTCAGTTAATGGATCAATGTATTGAAATTAACCTGGAGGTGGGTCTTCAGTGGCATACTACTGGGCTGTGCCCTCAGCTGTTCTAAATATTACTTTTATCAGTGACTCATATAAAGACTTGGAATATGTACTTGTTTAATGTGCAGATCACAAGAATAAGCATTAACTAAAACCCAGCTTTAGTTTTTCAAACTGATAGAGTGTTTCATTTTAACAAATTCTAAATCCATAGTCTAAAGCAGTGATAATAAAGATGAAATTTTATATAGAGGCAAATGTCTTAAACTTAAGTTAAAAATAAATAAACTGCACTACTACAAGATTGTGGAGATTTAACTTTAAAGTTTATATGATAAAGAGTTGTGGTTTTATTTGGTTGCCAACTTGATAGTATTATATGGCTGCCCAAAAAGCTAGTAGAGTTTTAGGTGGCATTAATAGAAGTATAATTCTAGGGCAAGGGTGTATGAAATTGTGTTAATATACTCTGAACTGGTCAAATGACATCTGGAGTACTGGTTTCAGTTCTGAGCAACATGTTTTGAAAGATTGTTACATACTTGAGCATGTCCAAAGAAGAGCCTCTTGGGATGGTAAGGATGTTCAGAGCCATGTGAAGTTTGGTTGAAGAAACAAGGTATGTTTTTAAAAGTATCTTGAAAAAGAGAATTGAAGGTGATAGGACTTCAAACATTTGAAGATAGCTCTGGTGTGGAATAGGGATTTAAATTTTTCTGTGTAGCTCCAGGGCACAAATCTGTGTTAGAAGCTACAAAGTGGCAAACTTAGGCCCAGTACTAAGAAGATAATATGAATATCTGGAATTGTTCAAAAGTAGAGTAGGCTTTCTCAGTAAATAATGCGTTCACAGCTACTGGAAGTATACAAGTAGGGGCTAAATAACAGTTTATCGTGTGTGTGTGTGTGTGTGTGTGTGTGTGTGTGTGTGTGTGTGTGTG
>NW_027187376.1:17964622-18040385 GCF_028583685.1 Petaurus breviceps papuanus
GTGTGTGTGTGTGTGTGTGTGTGTGTGTGTGTGTGTGTGTGTGTGTGAGAGAGAGAGAGAGAGAATCTGGACACCACAGTAAATTTGAGGATACTATTTGCCATCTAGCAATATAATTTTTTTTCCTATTTGTAATCTCTTAAACTAACAAGTGTCAAGTAGCAGTTTCTCTAAATTGACACTGTGCTGGGTGCAGAGGGGTATAATAGAAGGGCAAAACATGGTTTTATATAGAGTAACCACTGATTTTCCTGACTTAAATCTGTGTCCAGCAAATAATCAATGAATTTGGAAAGGAAAAAACCACAAGAGAAAAACAAAGTGAAAATAGTATGCTTCTATCTGCATTCAGCCTCCATCAGTTCTTTCTCTGGATGTGGATAACATTTTCCTATCTTTTTTGTCTTTTAGAATATTATTTTCCAGCATCTCTCATTTATATTAGAAGCTGTTGGGTCTTATGTGATCTTGACTGTGCCTTGGTAGTTGACCTACTCTGGCTATGACAAAAGCAAAAGATTATTCCTTCTGAGATTTCTTTCAGAAGGATATTGGTGGATTCTTGTCTTCATTTTGCTATCTGTTTTTAATTGATCTGTACAGTTTTATTTACAGTTTCTTGAAATAGGATTTTTTTAAAGCTTTTTTATCACTTTTTTCCAGATTCCTTAAATTTTCTTCTATTTTTCAGTTTTTTAATATTTCTTGCTTTCATGGTATTCATTTACAGCAATCATTGACTTATCTTTGGTCTGTTCTAATTTTCAAGGTATCACTTAAGTAAGGTAAGCATTTTTGTTCTAAGCCATTTATTCTTTCATTCTCAACCTTCAAAATTTTTATTTCATTTATCTCTTGTTTCATTTCTTCTAGATATTCATATAAGCCTTATGGAAAAGTATTTCTGTATCTATTATAATGCTTTATAGTGGTCTGAATCTTCTTGTGTTTACCCATTCTTTCAGCCTTAGTTCATGAATTAGGGATAGGCTCCAGCTCCATATGTACTGATGGTAGGCCCTGCTCAACTTTGATCTCAGTTACTTGGCTTCCTGAACTGTCCTTGTCCTGGGCCTCGTCTGTCTCATTTTGAGAGACATTCTGCCGCTGTTGGCGTCATTGCTCACAGATACTCTTAGTGGCTGCCAGGTCTGACCATCCAACCCAACCAATTTTTCTCCAGGGTACCCTCAGATCTGGCTGTTTGCAATACAGAAATGTCTCTAGTCCCTCTGAAATATGGTTATATTTTTTGCCTATTCTTACACTGACTTTTCTGGCATTTTTTTTCTGTTAACTGTGGGATTCTAGGTGACTTCTTGTGCAGTGGAAAAGTCACTTAATGTAGTTTTTTGGGGGCTTCTTGATCATTATTTGATCTAGTGTGATTATTAGATCGTTAGGTTTTGGGGCAGCTAGGTGGCACAGTGAATAGACACAGGCGCTAGTGTAAGGAGGACCTGAGTTCAAATGTGACCTGTGACACTTACCACAAAAAAAAATCAACTGTGTGACCTTGGGCAAGTCACTTAACCCCAATTGCCCTACCTTCCCCCCCCTTCAAAAAAAATTTATTAGGTTTTTGTTGGAGCAAGTTCTGTGGGGGAGCTAAGCTTTCTGATTTTATTCAGGTATACAAACAGGCATCTTGGCAAAGGAAGTCATACCTTAATTAGTACCAATTTAATTTTTTTTTTTAAGTTAAAAGATAATAGCACAATATATACCTCATTTTTAATACTTTAGAAACCTTTAGGGGTTCCTAAACTTAACTTTTTTAGTGTACCATTACCCCTTTGACAATCTGGCAAAGTCTGTAGTCTCCTCAGTTATGTTTTTAAAAGCATAAAAGGGCATATGTAGAATTACAAAGGAAAGCAATTATAGTGAAATGCAGTTATCAAAATTTATTTTTTAAAAAGTAAGTTCTTGGACTCCAGGTTAAGAATCCCCTGTAGATTAACCTAAAGTATTGCACATTAGTAGTGATTGCATCTGGAATATCATAAGGAAGCTATTTGTAGTTAGCCCAGGAAGTGGGTGAATTAAGCACTTTTCTCCCGTTTTAAAAATCTTTCTTCTTCACCCCACCCCAAAAGAAGAAGAATTGTTTCAATGTAACTTTCTGAGTATATGCTATTTTAACTTGAAGAGTTGGGGAAGGATAATTGGAGACAGCTAGGTGGCTAGGTGGAAAGAGTGATGGGCCTAAGCTCAAATCTGGCCTCAGACACTGAGAGCTGCATAATATGGGCAAGTCATTTAATCTGTGGTTGCTTTAATTCACTGGAGAAGAAAATGAGAAACCTCTCCAGTATCTTGGCCAAGAAAATGTCACTGACAGTATGGTGTGCAGGGTCATGAAATGTCAGACAACAAATTGGGTTACATGATAATTAGTGCTTAATATCCTTCAGAAGATTTTTTTTTAGTATTTTTGTTTGGAAATGACCTATGAGTAATCATGCAATTATTGTGTTAAGCTCTTTACTTTATTTCTAAGATATAAAATGAGGACTGGAATTTTAGAACCATAGATCTTTTTTAAGGTCCTCAAATTTCTTCATGTATTTCATTATAGTTAAAACACACACACACACACACACCTCAATCTTCTACAATATTCTCTTCCCTGTGTATTAGTCTGCCAAGGGAAATTTGCAACGTTTTTGTGTGCACCTTCATTTTGAGGGTCTTCATTGCCTGTAGAGGATTTGAATTTTAAAGGGCTTAACAAAGGAAGCCTTAGGGCAAAAATTGTACCAGAAAATATGGAAGGGACAAGCAGGTCTTCAGTCGTAAGAGTCAACTAAAGTAGTGACCAACCAAATCCAAGTTAGAGATATCAGACAGCATAGGGGATCTGGTAAGCTTTCATTTTGATAACCACAGGGACATATTTGGGATTTTGACATATGTCACATGTACCCCAAATTATACAGGATAGATGAAAATAAACAGAAACAATAAATGGAACTAGAACTCTCTTATCAGCCTAATTATGCATTTGATTTTCAAATTCCAGCTTAATCTCTCTCCAGAGCTCCAGGTTCATATTATTAGTAGCCTCTTGAAAGAGTATAATGTGCAGGGCACTATGTTAGGTGGGAAGGACATAGATTTTTAATTCTTATTTTTAGAAAAGTCATAAATCTCTGCCCTTAATTTAATGATCCAATGGGAGATGCTACAACATAACAGGAAGTTATTCAATAAGTGATACCTACAAACTTCCTGAGATCAAGTACCCTACCATGGAATAATGATCTCTCACTAAGCCTTTTGTCAGGAAGACTTATGCTTTCAACAAGGAAAAGGGCACTGTGTTTGGGTTTGTTTGTTTGTTTTTTAAATATGACTAACTCACTGCTTATTTTGGTTTTTAATTTTAAATTTTAAATGTTACATTGCAAGTTTTGGGTGGTGGCTGTGGTTGTTTTTACATTACTGCTACTTCCCACTAACTTAGAATCCTACCTTATAATGAAGCCATAGCTAAGCAAAAACAAATGTCTAACAAGTTGGACAAGCTGTGCCTCATTCTACACATTCTACACCTAGAGGTGGAAGGTGTATTCTATCAGTACTCTGTACTCAAGGTTGGTCATGGTGCTGATCCTAATTATCATGTCCTTCCTGTTATTTTCTATGATTTTTCTCTTGGCTCTGCTTATTTTCTTCTTCATTATTTCAAATAAATCTTCCTGAGTTTTCGGTTCATCCTTTTCTCCTTCTGATTTACACTACTTTTTTTTAAAAAATGTATTGCATGAAGCATTAAAGTTTTATTTGACACCGTTTGGGAAACACTAACTCAAGCTATATAGTCTGTTCACTTTATATATTACTGTTCTTTTAAAAATCATATACTGATGAGATTTCTTGTGAGAGGCAGCATGGCATGGTGGATAAAACTGATCTCTCAATAAAAAAGGACATACCTGTGATACAGCCTGGCTCTGTCATACTAGAGAAAACACTTCACCCCTCAGGAACCCATTGGAACTCTCTGGAAACAAGGTCTAGTTTTGGGGAATTGTTGGAGGTTAATTAGGTAGGGTAGGATTGGGTTATAGAGAGTCTTGGATTGATGTGCTGACCTACATTGGTAAAGAGTAAAAGAGTATTTCTTCATCAGGAGTTTCCTACACTAGGGAAACTTCAGGTCCGCCCCTGAAGGAAACAGATGCCTCAGATCTAAAACTGATAACCAAAGATTTATAAAAATGTTAACACTAATGTTTATATACACTCTTCCCACTCTTTCTATACTTCTCATTGTAATTGTGAGGTTATACCTAGTACCATTGAGTAATGATAGCCTAAACTGTATAATCCTATTCATTTCACAAGTGTGTGAGCAGCTCAGATACAACCTCTCTGTACTCATCAGAGTGTACAATGCTATAGAGTAGCACCATGATATTCCAATAATAATTGTTTTGCTTACTGCTGAAATAATGATGTCTAAATTATGACATATAAGTAATTAGGGAGACAAGATACACATATGAAATAACAATAAAATATATCTGGTGGTTACAAAAGTAAGACCGAAGGATGTCTCTGAAAGTAGGTGAGATTTGTTCAGAGAGGGACAACTTGCTAAATGAACAGCATGAAGTTAAGGTGAAATTGAGCATGGCATTTTTTGGGTTCACAGAGACCAATCTGTGGAAACAAGGTCCAATTTGGGGGAATTGTTGGAGGTTAATTAGGTAGGGTGGGATTGGATTATTAGAGAATCTTGGATTTCAGACTTAGGATTTTGGGTTTTTATCTTACGGGTATTGAATCAGTCAAGGCTTTTGAACAACTGAGTAGCATGAAGAAATTGGTATTTTAGAAAGATGAGTATCAGTGTACAAGATGGATTGAATGGCAGAGAGACTAGAAGTAATGAGATCAGTTGATAACCTTTGTCTATTCACAAAGTGATGAAGTCCTGAGATCGTTTGGTGATAGTATTGAAAATGAAGGGGAAGAGATATATAATCATTTGATTTTAACTCAGGTTTTTGTTTCTTTTTACATGATAAGAATAAGGATTATTACATCCATACAGGACATTTATTTTCATTTCCTGTGCCTCTTAGTATTCATTTTCCTTTCCTACATGATAATAAAAACATGTCTTTTTCCACCTCTCCATATCTATCATTTTCTCCCTCCTGCATTTTCACAGCATTTTAGTTCTGTGGGATGTCCCAGCAAGCAGGCCAAGTGTCATATTGACTTCATGGAAGAAGAGACTGAGCTAACTCCTGTAAGTTATTGTGTGACCATGTCTATGAGCTCCTATCTATATATCAATGAAGAGTGATCCCACTAAATCATACTGATGTTGAGATATATTTTCTGGTAATACAAGTTTTTTAATCTTTTTATACATGTCAAAATAAGTGAGCTGCAATTACTCTGGTACAATATCTTTTGATTTTTTAAAAATACAGATATCATGGTATATCTTTAAGTAGAGAAGTGCTATTACTAAGCTACTTATCACTTTTATGAAAACATGGTACCTTCTGGATTTTTAAAAATTACTATTTCAAAGACAAGAAGAAATAGGAAAACAATCAGGTGTATATATTTATCTAATCAGTTATTTTAAGGTTATACTACAATTCAGCTGGATGATTTGAATGAAATTACTGCTGAAAATACTGGTGCTTTGCTGAAAAATAGAATCAGCTTTGCTCTTCTCCTCAAATGTATTTCCTTATTTTTTACTCTGTCATTATCTTGTGATGCCTTAATGTGTCCTTGGTGAGTAATGTTAAGTGTAGCATTCGAATTAGTTTGTACAAATAAATAGTTCCAAAAATTTAAAAAAAAACATTTTTGGTAAATGTTTTGACTAATGTCCTCTAGGATTTTATTGAAAGAAAGCATTTATACAGAAGGTATTTTATTCAGCTCATTTGATGCTTCCTGTCAAGGTTACTTTTTGAAGTTCAGTCAGTAGCTATCATTTATTAAGTGCTTGGTGTATGCCAAGCACTGTCCTAAGCTTCTAGGGATTCCCCACCCCAAAAAAGTAAAAATAACCTCTAATCTCAAGCAGCTTATTCTGATGTAAGGCAACATGCAAATAAATCTGTATATACATGATACATACAGAACAGATGAAAAATAGTATTAGAAGAAGATATTAGCAGCATAGAAGGGACCAGGAAAGACCTTTTGCAGAAGTTGGGATTTGAGTTGAGTCTTAAGGAGTCCAGGGAAATTAAGAGTTAGATGTAAGGAGAGAGAGCATCCTAGGAATGGGGAATAGCCGGTGCAAAGGCACAGATGCCAGAGAAGGAAGGGGTTTTTCCAGGGAGCAAGTATGCCTGTGTGACTAGACCACTGAGTGAAGAAGAGTCAAAAGAGAAGGATAGAAAGGTGAGAGACGGCCAGATTATGAAGAGCTTTAAATGCCAGAGAACTTTATATTTGATCTTGGAGGCAATAGGGAGCTACTAGAGCTCTCTTTGCAACTAAATAGAGAAGGGACTGGAATGAAGAAAGAATGAAGAAAAGACAGGGAGGCCAATTAGGCATCTTTCATAATAGTCCAGGCAAGAGATGATGAAGCCCTGAGCTTATCTCTGTATGATTAGAGAGAAATAAATGTATAAAAGAAATGATGTGAAGGTAAAAATGACAAGATCTGCCAATATATTGGATATACGGAGTGAATGAGAGTTGAGGAGTCAATTATGATACTGATATTACAGACTTGGGTAGGAATAGTAGTACCCTCTACAATGCTAGGAAACTTTGAAAGGGAGATAGTTTGGGGAAAATATAATGAGTTCTGTTTTGTGCATGTTGAATCTAAGATAATAATGGAACATTCAATTGGAGATGACTGAGAAAGAGTTTTGAGGTGAAAGGAAATTTATTATGAAGCCAGAATTCCAGAGGGCATAGTGAAAGGAGGTAAGCAGAATAGAGTGGGGAAATAGTTGAAATGGACAGGCATGAGGGAGTGAAGGATGTCAAGAGTGGAGAATGGGGTTTGTACATCTACAACTGAAGGTTCAGGACCACTGGTACAGGGCAACAAGTATAAGGGAATGGGAATATGTTGACTATTGAATGGTGAATCTAGGCAGAATGTCAGTGGTTGGAGAGAAGGTCCTTAAGAGAGACAGAGTAAGAAGGTCATTAAGAGAGATAGGCTATTGAATGCTGAACCTCATCCTTCCTGGCAGACAGAGATGTTGTATCCTGTGAGTCCCAGAGAGGAGCATTTCATTTTATTGTTGAGAAAACTGAGGCCCCAGATATGTGTAGTGCCTTGACCAAGGTATAAGATTCGAACCCAGGCCCTTTGACTCCAAATCCAGCACACTTTCAACAGGCTGTTATTAAGTTCCTTCTATGTACCAGGCACTTTGCTTAGGTGGTAGAAATGGAAAAAAAGCAAAACAGACCTTGCCCTCAAGACAGCTCTCATTCTAGTTAGTGGAGGAGAAAGTATACCCACATATAAGTATATGCAAAATAGATAAAAATTATTTTGTTTCAGAGGTCACTAACTGTGGGTGGAGGATGGGGTAAAAAAGCCTTCTTATAGAAAGCAGTGCTTGAGATGAGTCTTGAAAGCAATTATGGAGTCTCAGACATAGAGATGATGAGAAGGAATACATTCCAGGCATGATGGGCAGCCTTTGCAGAACTTAGATGGGATTTGGAATGCCTTGTCTGAGGAACAGGCCATCTGAAGACCAAACCAACTAGATTGTATGTGGAACAGGGCTAATTTTTAATGATGGAAGGGTAGGTTGGGGCGAGGTTATAAAGGCTAAGTGCCAGACCAAGGAGTTTATCTTTCTTCCTAGAAGCATTGAGGAGCCACTGGAATTTACTAATTAGAGGAATGATATGGTCAGCCCTGTGCTTAAGGATGATCACTTTGGCAGCTATGTGGAGGATGGGTTGAAGTGGTACAGTAGAAACAGAAAGATGAATTAAGAAGCCATTGCAAATAGTCTGGATGAGAGGTATATGTGAGAGAGGGAAGAGAAATTCTAGGATGATACGGGTGGTGAGCCTGGGTTACTGAGATGATGTTGAGTTAGTTGTTTGGTACTCTCTATTACTGCATCAATTGTGATTTCTTCTCTTAAATTACTTACCTCTTTTAGTATTTAGTATATAACTTTATGATCAGTATTACTAAGCCTCTCAAGCATAACTTATGTATTATTGCCCCCTGGTGGTCAAGTGTATTTGTTATTTTACTGATGAGAAAGAAGTCTTGGAATTTGAAGGTTAATTGAGCAAATCATTTGAGAACTTTTTAAGAAAAAATAGGGTTTATGCAAATGATGCTTGGATTTGTTTGTACTTTAACACCATTGATCTTAACAAACTTACTTTATGGGACCTTTTTGTTTGAGAGGTATCCAGTTAGTAAATAGAATAGCTGGACTTGGAATCAAGAAGACTTGAGTTCAGTACTTACTTGTCTTCTGAATTCAGTAGGCCTGTGACCTTCTTCACCCTGTATAATTGCATAATACAATCCTTAACAAAAAAGTTTTGCAAAAATCAAGTACTAGCAGGTTCTACCAAGCTAGAGGGGTTTTAAATATAGGTCTTGTGACATTTGAGGAGCAGATTGGCTAAGTATGGAGGGGCTATTACCAGAAGATTGTTTGCAAGGTGATGAATTATTTTGGTCACAGCAAAGACCAGAACAGCCCTAAGTCCACTGCAGTATCATTCTGCTTTTGTACCAATGGTGGTATAATTGTGGGAAAGGGAACAGAGGATGTTAAGAATCACATCTTTTTTCAAATGTTTATATAAAATAATTTTACTCTTCAGCTTTTTTCCCCTCTCTTTTTTAATCTTTACTATAAGTATGGTTTGCTGTTTGGGGCAGAAAAAGGAGTATATACAATTCATTCATACATATATAGATACATATATACATATACGCATTTTAATTTTTACTGTGAATTTAGCAAGCATCAACAAATATGAACATTTCAATATACAAAGAACAGAAGAAGATTATATGTGAAACAAAACTTCTGTTACATAGATTTTTTTTTTTAAGTTTACATTAAATCAGACACGGTAATAGTAACAAAACTGCTCAACTTGTCTGGGTCTCCTCCTGAAGTCCCACTCTGTTTCTTCCTTTCTGTATGTGTGTATGTATTTTTTTAATGTTTCATTGACATATTTTTTCCTTTTTCTTTCATCACTATCATAACCCACCATCTTCCCCACAATCATTACCAAAAAAAAAAAAAGGAAGCCTTCCCTTGACATAAATAGTCAAACAAAACAAAACATTTTGACCATACCTGAGAATGTATGTTTCATTCTACACCTCTACTCCACTGCCTCTCTGCCAAGATATGAGAAGCATTCTTCATAATCAGTCTCCTAGACTTCTGACAAGGGGGTATTATATGATTCCAGAGTTTTTAAAGTAGTTTTCCTTTACAGTGTATAAATTGTTCTGATTTTTGCTCACTTTGCTCTATTAGTTCATATAGGTCTTCTGAGATTTCTTTGACTCTATCGTATTCATAATTTCTTATAGTAATAGCACATTATAGTGTAATAAATAAATTGCAATACAGCTGATAACCTTATTTGTTTAGCCATTCCCCATTGATAGGCACCCACTTTGTTCTTTGCTACAGCAAAAAAGAATTGTTATGGGTATTTTCCTACATATAGATCTTTTCCCTCTGATCTTTTTGTTCATATATTTGTGTATGCATGTGGCAAGGGGTGTTACCACTTTGTTCAAAGAGTATATACATATATTTTAGTGATTTTTTTTTTTAGTACATTTCCAAATTTCTTACCAGAACAGTTGGAACAATTCACAGCTCCACTAATATTGTACCATTGTGCCTATCCTCCCCTATCTCCTCCAGAAGTTGCCATTTTCTTCTTTATCTTTGCCAATCTGATATGTGTGAGGTAGAAACTTAACAGTCATTGTAATTTGTGTTTTTTCTTATTCTATGTGATTTGGAGCATTTTTGACGTAATTGTCAATGGCCTGCATTTCTTCTTTAGAAAACAGCTTGTTCATATCTTGATCTTACTTATAACATTTCCTCTATATCTTGTATATTGGATTTTTCTTAGAAAAATTTGCTGCAAAGATTTTTTTTTACTCCAGTTAACTTTTCTTTCTAACTATTGATATTGCTTGTGCAAAAGCTTTTTGATTTAGTGTAATACAAATGACATTTTATCTTCTGTGCTCTCTCTCTGTCCCTTTGGTAATGAAATCTGAGGGAGGTATGTATTCAGAAACAAAGGTAAAACAAAAAAGAAAAAAACAGCAAAAATTATAAACATTTTTTTAAAATGATCCTGTTAGGGGCAGCCAGGTGGCTCAGCGAGTAAGAGCACCGGCTCCAGTGTCGGGATGACCTGGATCAAATCCGGGCTCAGATACTCAGCACCACACCCAGAAATAACTGGCCCTGTAACCTTGAGCAAGTTACTTAACCCTGATTGCTTTTTAAAAAAAAAATGGTCCTGTTCATCCTCTGTGTGGTCCATATGCATTGACCAGTGGGAAAATGTATAAGAACTGTACAGGATGAAAAGGCATGGAAGATAGAAGGTCAGTGATTTCTGGTAGGGTTCTTGGGTAGAGATGATTGAGCCATCTAAATAAGTTGAGGAATTCTACAAAAACCAATGTAGGTGTGAAAGGCTCATAGATCTAGTGCTAGAAAGGATCTCGAATGTCTTCTAGTTCAAATCCTTTTTTTCATAGATTTATCTTGCCATGGGACACACAGGCAGTAGGTATCAGAGCCAGGATTTGAACTTGGGTCTTCTGGCTCCAAAACAAGCTGTCTTTCTACTCCTCCATCTTGTAAGCATTTTTTTTTATAGTTTGAGGTTTGTTATGCTAGTATACTATATACACATACATGCAGAGAGAGAGAAAGTCCATGACCAGGTACATTATAATAAAGTAGTAAGAGAATAAAAATATAAACTCATTACAGTCTTAGTGGGGAAGGTGACCTTAAATTATAGGATATTTTAAACAGTTCTGTTAACTATTCATTAGAAAGAATGCTGATTTGTAAGTCAAGGACTTGGATTCCCTTTTAACCATGGGACTTAGGGGTAATCATAAATATTTCTGAAAGATTCTTAAAATTATATATTTGTACTATGAAGATATAGTACTTAAAGATATTACCGGAGGGTAATTAGCTATTTTCCCTATGGTCTTTAGGTAATCTACATTTTCTTCAGGTGAGGAGTGGCCTGCTTTGTGAATGTAGTCTCAGTCAGTTTAGAAGTATAGGGGACTTAAAGAAGGACATTTTTAGCTTTGTCTGTTTTTATTTACTCATTTTTTAAGCACACAAAGCCTACACTGACTCCTTTTGCCTTTTTTTCTCTCTTTCTGCACAAGCACTCCTATCTGGACAGGGAAACCTCCCTCCTTCTGAGAAACATTGCAGGAAAACCTTCTCATTTGCTGACCAAGGTGATGCTTCTTCTTTCTGCCTGCATGTGACTGTTGCTTTGAGGGAGACTACAGTTCCCATGATTTGGATGTGCTCCTGGATTGTTGCTGTCTTGTTGTAGTGCCTTTGTCTTTAGTAGACTGACTTTTCTTCCAGTTGAAGGCAATTACTTGATATTAATGACTCTTGGTTAGAAAGAAGATTCTTTAAGAAATTATCTAAAATACTCTAATAACTTTTCACTTAGCTTTCTAATATTTGTAGTGGCTGGCATTCATTCCATATGTATTGTAACATGAAAAAATTTATTTAAAAGCTTTTTTTGGTATTTTAGCACCTTTTCCAATATAATAGTTTTATTCCTTTGAACTCTAATACATATTGTATTCTATACAGTAGTAAATTTTCATTTATCTGTTGGTGGGATCATCCCTACAACTTTTTTTTCTGTGGCAAATCTTGCTTTCGAATTCTTCTTTCTATCATTTCCAATACTACTTCTGCTTTTTACTTAAAATCTTGATTTACTTTAGGCAAACATGAGCTAGAAGGAAAGTCTATAATATTTTATTACTTTATTCTACATCCTCAAGAATATATAAACCTGCAGCTCCTTTGACCTAAGCTGAATTTCCTTTAGACTGATGTTTTGCCTCTTTCTGAGAGAAAATTTCTGTTTTTCATCACTGAATTAAAAACTGGACAACCTTACAGTGTAACTTCAGTTTTTGGTTTAAAATATGATAAATTCCCTGGATTATACTCTATAAGTATACAATTATTTAGAAACCAAATAATTTTTTAAAATTATGTGCTATTTTGGATTTAGACACAATTGGCCCTTATTATTTGGAATTAACTGTATGTGACACTATATTTAGCTACATTAAGCCACTTAGAATATACTTGAGTGGCATTTCTTGGATATAAATCTGAAGCTCTTGTATTAATATTGATTAATGTAAGGATTAAAAACATTTCTGTAAATTGTAAAATGTACTTATCAGACCTCTACCAGGAACTCCTACATAGCTATAGAACATGGTGTAGTAATGATGATGATAATATAATATATATGATATATACATATTATTATATATTATTGTTAATATGTTTATATAATATAATAAAAATGATGTTTGTAAAGATGATGTTGAAGCAGTGCAGGATCCTAGTATACCTTTTAAATAATCAGAAATCAAGTTATGGTCAATATAATTTTAGGATTTCAGGGGAAAGTGTTTTGTATTATAATTTTTAATGGGGTAGATTAGATCTATGATATGTACGACAGTTTCTCAACCCAGATACCTCTGATTATACTGCTCTCACTTATTGTTAAGAATTATTCAAATCCCAGTCCTTTCTGATTTTTCAAAATAAGCTTATTTTTATATTAAGAATAAATTGTCTGTTTAACCCATTATTCAGTTCAGTTATGTCTGACTCTTCATGACCCCATTTAGGATTTTCTTGGCAAAGATACTGAAGTGGTTTGCCATTTCCTTCTCTAGCTCATTTTAAAGAAGAGGTAACTGAGGCAAACAGACTTAAGTGACTTTGCCCACAGTCACGTAGCTAGTAAGTGTCCAAGGTCAGATTTGAACTCAGTAAGTCTTCCTCACTTCAGGCCAAGCAGTCTATCCACTTCACTACCTAGCTGCCCATAACTCATTATAACCCCTTTTTATTCTGGCTAAAATTTAATAAAACTATTGCTTAAACAATCTAGGAAGGCATGGCTGGTAAGGAAGAGGGTTGATAAGTACCCTGAAGTTTCAGTAGTGAAGTTCAAACAGGCCTAGAGCCAGAACAGTTGAATCATTTTGCTCACCTGGAAACAGAATTGTTTTCCCGTGTCACTGGACCAATTCAAAGCTCCACCAAACATAGTAGTGTTTCTATCATCCCATGGACTTTCAAACTTGAATTATTTCAGTGTTTTTAAGTCACTTTTTCTAGCTTGTTGAGTGTGGATTAAAGTCTTAAAAGTTGTTTTAATTTGAGCTTCTCTTATTATCAGTGAGTTGGTGCATTTTTTTCCCAGTAGTTGATAGCTTCCATTTCTTTTGAAAACTTAACCACAGTATATTCATTTTTCTAATCAATCAACAAGCATTTATTGAATGATTAAGTGCTGGAGATACCAAAAAAAAAAAAAGACACTGAGCTATCATCTCCAAGATTTTTAATGTTGAAATTCCATTCTCCTTCCGCAGTCTATTGTGCTTATACCCCTGCCTTTATCCTCACTTGGGCTTCCTTCATCCATCCCCGTTCTGCTCGTCTTGTACTCGTGGTCTGCTACTTTAATACCACTAGCCACTATACTACAACCTCTTGCTCCTAGACTTTCTGCTTATTTTTTTCATCATTACAAAACCTATATTATTCTGTTCAGTTGTTTCTCAGTCATATCTTACTCTTCATGACCCATTTGGAGTTTTCTTGGTAAAGATACTAGAGTGATTTGCCACATTTCCCACATGAACAATAAATGAAAATATTAGGAAGGTTTAGGAAAAGCAAGCTATTACAAACTATTTTCTAGAGCAGATTACATCTTTATAGTCACACAATTTACCTAAAATTAACTCACAGGTGCAGATAGGATGCTAATGTGTTTTTTGTTGTTTGCTTTTCCCTCTGCCAAAGAATTTGATTCAGTGGTACTGTGTTACCTTTAGTAGTTAAAACAGAGAGTAAATTTACAATAAGATACCTCTGCCCAGATTTAATGATATTGACACCCAGAAAGTACTCCCTATCACTAGTTCCAAGTTGCAAAATAGTTAATTTTGAGGAATAACCTTTGAAATTGCAGTGCTAATCATTTTCCTTATCAGGAATAGCAGTGACCTCCATCTGCATTGTCATGATCCTAATAGAGAGAGAAAAATAATAACATCAGTTAACAATAATAATGTTGTTCAGTTGTTTCAGCCTTGTCCAACTCTTTGTGACCCATTTGGGGTTTACTTGGAAAAGATACTAGAGTGGTTTGCTGTTTCCTTCTACAGTTTATTTTACAGATGAAGAAACCGAAGCAGATAGGTCTAAATGACTTGCCTAGGGTCATACTAGTAAGTGTCTGAGGTCAGATTTGAACTCTAAGAAAATGAGACTTCCTGACACCAGGCCTAGCGTTCTGTGCACTACAGCACCACGTAGTAGCAATAGTAATCATAGCTCACATTTACATAGCACTTTTAAGTTTTGCAAAGTACTTTACATATTATATCATTTTATTCTCACAACTCTGGGAGATAGGTGCTATTATTATCCCCATTTTACATTTGAAAAAATTAAGAAAGAGGTTGTGAATTGTCCGGGTTACACGATTATTAAATGATGGAGGCTGAATTTGAACAAAGGTCTTCCTGATTCCTGGTCTAGCATTCTATATACACTGTACCCAGCAGCTGCTGGATCTGTGGATGTGTTCCTGATTCTGTCACCCTCTGACCCAGGATGCTATTATCATATTGGCAGCTTATCCTTTACCAGTGAGTGACTAAAAAAAAGACAGTAGTCCAAGAAATGGTCATTCTAGGGCTCCCTAGTTTCCTCTGCTTTACGGAAAGTATTCACATTACTACTGCATGACTCAGTCTCATAAACTTTTCTTGTTGTGAATATCCTGTCTTTGAATTCTCCTTAGTGGTCATAAGGGCTGTGACATTTAATTTCAGGTGGTGGGCAGTCAGTGAGGCATATAACTGCTTTGGGAAGTTGATATAAACTAGTTTTCATCAAACCTCGAGGCATACTAATTCACCTCCCTAATTTTGGTTTGATTGGTTCTTGGGTTAACGATCTCTAGAATTAGTGATCTCAGACTTTGTTTCCATTTCCTTTGACTATTGTTGCTTTTTTCTCAGTTTTCAAATTTTTATACAAAAAAGAAAATGCTACAGAGCTTTACAGCATTTTTTATCTACAGCATTGACTTTCTTATAATCAATAGATTTCCACCCAATTTTTGTCCTTAATGCAAGTCAGAGAAAGCTTGGTTTTTTATGGTCTTTGATAGCTACGAAAGAGGTTTTTCAGGAGACGATGGTTTGCTTTTTCCCTTTTATTAAAGAAAAGAAGGTAAGGTTATTTTTGTATGTTTACTGTTATTTATGCTTAGGCTAACCAAAAGTATGAAATAAGAGAGGAACTGAGACAAAGTGCTGAGAGATCTCAGAACCTAGCACGTGCTGTGCTGGTGCTCCTGCTGCTGTTCTTCCCTGGGGTTTGGGGAGACACGTTGTCAATACAAAGATATTGAAAAAATCAAGACAAATTAGGGAAGCCTAGATTTAGAGCTAGAAGGGATCATGTAGTTCAAGCCTCTCATTTTATTTTATTTTATTTTGCTTTTTGGAGGGCAATTGGGGTTAAGTGACTTGCCCGAAGTCACACGGCTAGTTTTTGTGTTGTGTCTGAGGAGGCCGGATTTGAACTCAGGTCCTCCTGACTCCAGGGCCAGTGCTCTATTCATTGCACCACCTAGCCACCCCAAGCCTCTCATTTTACAAATGAGGAAAATAAATCTCAGAAGAGAGGTTGTATTTGGCCTACAGCTATTAGATCATAAGAACGTTTCTTGCCTTTAGAAATTGAACAAGATGACTTCACATAGGAAAGGGGAAAAGATTTTATCATACAAATTTTGTCATTTTTCATAAACAAGGTAAGAAGATACTTAATGCAACACAATACCAAAAGATTGGTTAGTACATACTCACTAAGGATGAGTCCCTCAGAACATTTAAAGTGCTGATAATTTTTTTTTTTTTTACAAAAGTCACAACAATCTATGTTTAGTTACTTGTAAGGCATGGTAAAGTAGAAAAAGGACTGATTTGAGATCAGAGATCACTGGCTTAAATTCCAACTGCTGTCTATTAGGTACTCTGGAGCAAGCCCTTTTTGAAACCCAGAAAGGCTACCTGATTTACCCTAGGGTTTTATCTACCTAATTTCCAAAGTCAATAAACATTCTTATAACTTAATAGTTACAGGCAAAACGTTATCTCTAAAGTAGAAAAGCATTTTTAAACACATTGTTTGAGAAGCACAGAAAAATATTAGCTAACCTAAGGATTTCATATACAATTTTGCCCTACTGTTGAAGTTGAATTTAAAGTATCTTCCATTAAAATATACAATGAAGAGTCAGCTATGTTTTACTGATTTATTTGGATGAATGAGTCAATCTTTTCATTAAATGAGCACACCTTTACAAAATAAATCAATCTTATCTTACACCTCAGCACCTTCAAAATAAAATGCTCTGTTCTTTGTCTGCCTGGGTTTTCAGATAGTATTTCAGGCTGGGACTTTATGCTTTTGTTAATTTACCAGCTTCTTTTCAAAGATCAGATTCCTGGTGAACAAGCCCACTGCTCTCCTTCACTGTCTAATAGAATGGTAAATACAAAGCATGAAAAGGAGGCAACCTAGAGTGCAGAATAATGCAGGTAAAGAAAAGAGGAGCTGCTAAGAAGGAGTTAAGTAGTTTCAGCTACAGCAAAATCTTGTGCAAAGGCATGGGACAGCTCTGTTAAACATGGCAGACTTCCATTGACCTGATGTTTAATGAAGGAAAATGTATGAATTGTTTTTGGAGCCAAGTACTTTAATAGAAACTTTCTTTAACTACTGTTCTGAAGGACTTAGCTATGCTTACTAACTGTAATCTAGGCTGTATTTGGGACAGGGGTCAATTGGGAATTAGAAGGGAGGTAAGAGGGAAGGAGCCAATGGAATTGAAAAGTTTGGGCTTTCTTCCTCTTGAATCCTATATTAAGTAATAAAATTAAAGTTTTTCTTTAGATGCTTCACCTATGTGATACCTTAGAAAATTTTTAAATCATCCTTTACTAGCTAGGTTTTACTTTTTGAAGTTTTTTTTTTTTATTTGGAGATTACTGCTACAGTTTTCACATGGCCTGTTCTTGGACATTACAAGTAAGTATGGATGTTAGTGTATAGAATGTTCTTTTAGGAAAACTAAATTTTTCAGTGATTAAACTATATATTTAAATCCTGGTCATTTTAATCTAATGTTTTGTGTGCTTTTTAGACATACTTATCTAAGAAGTTCCCAAAACACCAAATTGAGTATTTTGGACATTCTTTTACAATTTACTTTTTTTTTTTTAATCTAGCAAAGGATGAATACAGATCAACTGGAATTTACTAACGTGAAGTACAACTGACTATCTTAGAAAGTTAAGAACTTTAAAAGCAGGGGCAGACCTAGGTCCTGTTTTTAATGTAATAGACTATATTTATACTTGTATTCTTTTTAGAATGGAAATATGCCTGTATTGTAGTTTTTATACTCATAAGAAAGACGGGCATTGCTATTTCCTATAAATAGAATTTCTTGGGAATGTTGTTGCAATATAATCGAAAAAAGTTAGCTAAGTTCAGCTGCTCTCCTTTGCAGAGAGTTTAAATTCAGAGGGGTCGCATTAAGGGCAAAGATTTGTCAGCAAATAAAATCAAAACTATGCTTTGGCTTGTAATATCTTGGGTCCATATATTCCCCCATAATTAAACTATATGGTCTTATTTTGATTGAATCGAATTTAGTATAATCTTAGGATATATAAATTTAACTGCCATATTACAAAACTAATTAATTTTTGATGAATGAACCTAGTCTGTTGGCCATGATAGATTTTGTAAAAAGTTATCTTCTATAAATAACCATCCATATTTTCATTTTTTCTTTCAAAATATATATCCTATACATTTAAGCATAGGGAAATTGTATACTTTTAAAAATTCATTCCCAAACTAACGCTAAGCATTTTTTTTTTTTTTTAGTTTAAATTTCAAAATGTCTGCTAATCTTCTGGGCATTTGTTTATCTCAGTTGTCTTATGTTTACAGGAAGAACAGGCTGCCAAAGTAAAGGCAGAAAAGATCAGAGTGGCCCTGGAGAAGATTAAAGAAGCCCAAGTGAAAAAGGTGGCCTGGGGCTTTGGCTTGGCTTGGGGTTTTATTAATCTATAAAATGTCTGCTACAACATAGTGGATTTGGGGGGTGTCTTAATAAAGAAAAGCAAGTTTAAAGTATTTCTGAAATAAATATTTCTTGAGATACCCTAATCTCATAGACTAACAGCCTGGTTCATAATTTCAGCCTTGTGTGCTTCAGTACAATCCTTGTAGATAATCAGATAGTATACCTGTAGGATTGTTTTGTTTTGTTTTGCCTTTTGGAGGGGGGAAAGCTGGGCAATTGGGGTTAAGTGACTTGCCCAAGGTCACATGGATAGTTTTATGTTAAGTGTCTGAGGCTGGATTTGAACTCAGGTCCTCCTGACTGCAGGGCCAGTGCTTTATTCACTGTGTCACCTAGCCGCCCCTACCTGTAGGATTGTTGACAATTCAATTCAGTAAACATATATTAAGCACCTACTATGTGCTAGGCACTGGAACAATGAGCAAATTAAAGTTACTTTTAAGGGACTAACAAATGTTTTTTTCTATATTTAAAATTTTTTAAATTACTTCTACCATTCTTTTAAAATAGAAGACAATAATATCCATTTTATAGGAAACTGTCAGAAGTTGATACTTCATATATTTCACACAGAAAACTAAAAATATGAATACAAATGCAGTAGTCACTAGAGAGCAGGAACCTCATTTATATGACATTATACACACATGTATGCTTTAAGGGGGGGGAAGTTCAGTCCTTATTTAGCTTCTCCGTATTGTTTTAGATGATTTTCCACAATGCCAGTTTTAATATAAACTTTTTCTATTTCACTGCTTATTTCAGACCAGACTTTTTACTTAGGGCTGCTTTTTCCCCCCTTCTCTTAAACTATAAAGAAAATAGAGCCCAATGAAAATTTCAGAAGGAAGCGTTTTTATTGTATGTTTGTGAACTGTATGTCAGAATAGCATAGAAGTAGAAGTGTGTTCAATTGGCCAGGGGACTAGAAGCTGTGACAGGGTCTGTATACCAAACTGAAAGAAGAGAAGGTAATAAATATTCTGTACAACAGCAACATGTAACTATTAACTAAAGCATTAGTTATGCTTAGACTGATGCAGTCACATACCTTTTGAAGTGATGGATGTTAATTTTTTGGGGGAGGGGGGAACTTCTCAGACCGTTTATTACATTAACCAGTTTGGAACTCTTAAAAGGCTTGCTAAATTTAGGTAATTGATTAGGTATATATACCTTGCAGATGGTAATAGCCAACACAAGTTGTTTCATGTGTTACCAGTGCCTCTCATTCTTTTTTTCTGATTGCTCAAGATCACTAAGCAAAGATAACAGAAGCATGTGTTTGTACCAGTTCACTTGATGACATTTAGGCACATATTACTTTTCTTGGATAAACTTTTAATAAATTTTTCTGGTTAATACAATTTTCTAGTTATTGCAACAAATTCAGCAAACTTTATAAAGTGTCTGCAGTATGTACAGTAGTGTGCTTGGTGCTGAAAATAGAGTCCTTAAGGAACTGATATTGTGTTGAGGAGGTAAAACCTGTATGACAAAGATAAGTGTAGACAATGGGGCAGCTCCGGGAAGACTTGTCTGAGGAACTAGCCCCAAGCTGAACTTTGAAGATAAGGATTCCTGGGGGCAGAGTTGGGGATTTGGCATCTGGGACACCTTGTGTAAATGTATAGATAGAAGAGGGGATAAAATGGCTAGGAGATGGCTAGGAGTTCAGTTTGGTTAGAACATGGAATGCATGAAGATCATTTCCTTAATTTTCAACCAAAACGTGTCCTTTTTAAAAAAAGCCTTAGAATAATTCAAGAATACAAGTCCTATAAGAATCTATTTTAAGATATTTACCCTATCTTGTTTTGAACTCTATATCCTTCTTTCTTTGAATAAAAAAGACCTGCCATGAATTTTTTTCATTCCTTTCCCCCTCCAAGAAACAACATTCCTTCAATTTAATTGATTCCAGCCAGATGTTAGAGGGCAGATAAGCCAATAAAGTAAAAGGGATGATAAAGGTTTTCGTTGTTGATGATACATTAAGGGTTTTTTTTTTTCTTTTTAAGAAGCAGCCTGGTATAGTAGAAAGAATGCTGGTCACAAGGCTTCCAACCCTTGTCCCATAGTTTTAATTTTGGCTAAGGCTCTTTGAACCTCATCTACAAAACAGGTATAATAAAACATCTTAGGATTGCTATAAAACTCAAATGAGATTGTCTGTGTATGTATATTTACTTTATATGAATTGGATATAGGTTTTCAACAAGTTTAATTTTTATTTAGATATTGTTACTAGTAAAAAATGACTTTCATGTTTTTTGTTTTTTAACTTTCTTCTTATCTGTTACAGCTTGTGATTAGAGTCCACATGTCTGATGACAGCTCTAAAACAATGATGGTAGACGAGAGGCAGACAGTGAGACAAGTATTGGATAACCTCACGGACAAGTCACACTGTGGCTATAGCTTAGACTGGTCACTAGTAGAGACCATCTCCGAATTACAAATGGGTTAGTAACTTTGTCATACCAGCCTTATATATCTTTGTAAGCTCAGTTATCTTACTCCCTATAAAAGCATACTTTAAAAATCCTACTTAGTGTTATAAATTTACTTGCAGTTTTTTCATAATTTGGATTTCCCCCTATGTTTATGGCATCTGATTTGTGTGATTGTTGCTTAGATTATAGCATAATACAAGATTATAATCCATACCATCTCACTCGTGTCTTTGCTTTTATTGTGGACAGAACAAAACACAAAAAATACTATATTTTCTTAGAATTTTGTACAATTGACCAACTATTTTATCCTACTATGGTTATGCTTATATTGCTTACATATGATTTTTCAGAGATAAATGGAAAACCTCTTAAAGGTTTTAGACAGTTTTATTGACTAAATTTCCTCTTCGTATAGGAGCCTTTTATTGTCAGTCATCACTAAGAGTATAAAAAGGGCCTTATTTCAAAAGTGTTTTTGTATTAATTGTAATTTTAGATTTCTAAAGCTATATCTTGAAGCCATTATGGTGTATATTTAATTTCACATCATTTTTTTGTTTTTCTTTTTTTCTTTCACATAATTTTTTGTTATCTTAGCTGACTTATTTCTGTTGTTGTATCTAACTGTTGTGTTCTTAAATTTTTCACCCCTCTCTAAAATTATTAAAGTTAATTTTCCTCAAACAAATAATCTAAGTTCAGGAATTCATCAACAAATTTGAAATTTATCTTGGTAATATTGACTCACAAATGATTCTTTATTTGAACCTTACATATTTGAGTTAATAAAGTTCATCTTAACTTAAGTGATCATCTTACAGATATTTCCTATTGCACTAAAATAGCAAGGTACACCGGTACATCTACATGTATATAGACATGACATCCCCAGATTCCTCTTGCTTCTTTTATGTGGTTCAAGGAAGGGACACAAATAACTTTTTTAATCAAATTTTATCTATTCTCAAAACAACCCTGTGAGAAGGCAAGTACAGTTTGACCAAAGAAAGAAAAATGAGGACCAGCTTCATGTATACTAGTGAATTGACATTTGGGAGATAAAAGAATAGAAGCTAGAACCCAGATTTCCTTATTCCTGCTCCAGTATTATTTCTGTATCAAAACAATTCATAGTTCATTAGTTAATTATTTTAAACCTAAATAAGATGTGATTTGGGACTACAAGTCATCTGAAAATTTGTAAAAGAAATTTAATAACAGGTTTCCTGTTTTCCCACTGGCATAAATAAAAATTAATGTAAGCAGCTTAATAACCTCAGTTGTCTACTATGAATCCTTTGAAAAATATTTTAATTTTTTTTTTTTGCTTTTATTTTTTTGGAGGGGCATTTGGGGTTATGTGACTTGCCCAAGATCACACAGCTAGTAAGTGTTAAGTGTCTGAGGCCGGATTTGAACTTAGGTCCTCCTGACTCCAGAGCTGATGCTCTATTCACTGCACCACCTAGCTGTCCCAAAACATTTTAATTTTAATGAGAGACATTCAGAAGTTACTATTGGTATGTTTTAAATCACATACAAGAAAATTAATAGTTTTAGGAATATGTTAATAATATTCAAAGTAATTCATTATGTACAAATAAAATCATAAAATGTTTAGATGAAATGTAAATAAATTTGCTCACCAGATACCAGTATATTTGCAAAAAGGAGCATCCCTTTGGAAGGTGGGTGTTTAAGACAAAAGCAGTTTCTAATTTAATATAAGGAAAAATCTTCTAATATTTAGGTCTGCCAAAAAGCGAAATGGACTGTCTCTGGAGGTAACATGCTCTTAGCTACAGATGTATTCAAACAGAGACCACATGTTAGAAATATATAGCTGAACGTGGTTGTGCATGCTTTTCAGTTGCAAGGCTGAGGCTTATGGGTCTCTTAAATTTGGAAGTTCTGAGCCACGGTGAGGCTAAAGTTGACTTATAATGTCATTTATAAGGATGTCCTTATAAATTCAGCACTAGTATAGTAACATCCTGGAAGCAGGGGAGTCACAAAGCCAGTTAAAGCTTCCATGTCGGTAAGCAACAGACTGACCCTCCAAAAAGCCCCTTTACTTCTCTCCTTTACAAGATAGGAGGGCCCAAAACAAAATGAAAACAAAAAATGTGAACGGTTGTATAAAGGATTTCTGCACTAGTTGGCAGTAGGGGTTAGTGATACCCAAAGTAACCTCCAATTTTCTTAATAGGTGATTTTATAGAACATTTTACCCTAGAAGAATACTCTGCTTTTACTATCAAAAGATGGTACAGGTAAATAGATTATTAAAAGATTTAGATAAATTCATGGATAACAGATCCATAATGGTTTGCCTGTGGAAAATAGAATGATTTGAGAACATTTCTAGTCTATGAAGTTGATATCAGAGTAGAAAATTGTCTTTGTAGAACATATTTCTATGTTTCCATAAGAATATAGATGGGTATGGCACAGTAGGGCAATTCTCATATTCTTAACACTTTAAAATTCTGAAAGATTTAAGATCCATTCATCTATGGATACACATTGTACCCCTTTCAACGTTTCATGAATTAATTTGGCCAAAATATTCGTTCCCTAATGACCACCAGTCCTCTTGTGATAAGACTTTTGGCACATATAAATGAGTTGATCTCCCTGACACAGTTTTCCAGGCTCATATGAAGAGCTTTCCTGCTCATGTTCCATTAGCATAGCTTTTGAAAACCTGAGCAGGGCTATAGGCATTCCACAAAGTAACAGCAGACTAAGAAGGAAAATGCCTTCTCTTCATATTCATCATGACCATGTGAGCCAGGGAGAATGGGGGAAGTGTGCTACAGTGTAGGTTATACTGAAAAGAGTATGTGGGTTATTGGGGCGGCCAGGTAGCACAGCAAGTAAGAGTACCGGCTCCAGTGCACCTACCTTACATGGAGGTTGTGAGAATGAAATAACATGAAACATATGAAACAAAATAACATATAACATAGCTTTGCAAACTATCAAACACTCCATAAAAATCATTGTTGTTGTTATTCCCATGTGACCATGGGCAAGTTGCTGCCTCTCTTTTGGCCTCAATTTTCCACCTCTGTAAAGAGGATTGATTGGATTAGATGAACTCCAATCTCCTGTCTAATTCTTAATCCATCATCTGATGATGATGATTTTAATGGAGGATGTCCTTAATGTGGTACTGAAGAATAAAATTTCTTACCAGAAACTACTTTAGCTTTTATAAGAGTGTAATATAAGTCCAGTGTAAATGGCATAGTAGATTGAGCTTTGGCCTTGGCGTCCAGGAAGACCTGAGTTTAAAATGCTGCCTCAGATACTAAGTTAACTGTGTGAACCTATGTGAGTTACTTAACCTCTTACTGCCTCTTTTTACTTCATCTATAAAATGGGCATAAATAATAGCAACTACTTCACAGGATTATTCTGGGGGTTCAAATGTGATTATTTAAAATGTTTTGTAAACTTTTAAAGTGCTATGCAAATATTAGCTGTTATTGTTATTAGTATAGTCCCTGAATCAATAAATATTCCAAAATAAATACTCATTTTCTAGGAAACTAATCTTAAGTTTTTCCCTCCAGAAGTTTTTACCCTCCTATGTTTCCTTACTTTTTTTTTATTTAAATAGCATTGTTAAGATTGCTAGTAACTATTGATTTTTTCTTTGTATCCTTTGGGAATTAGTTTAGGTAAGGGAATCTTATTAGCCTCTTTTTTCCTTCTATATATAGGTGGTGGTGAGTATTGAGTGTTGTTAAATTCAGTGCTATAATTTACTAATTTTCTAAGTATAGATCAATTGGTCAGTAATTTTTAAAGTACCTTTCACATATCAGATACAAGGCCAGACACTGGGCATAGATACAAAAACAAAATGAAACACCCCCTGCCTTCAAGGAGTGGTATTCTATCAGGGAAAGTTACAGGTAATTGTTTAAGTATATAAAAGTAAATGCAAAGTAATTGGCGGGGGGAGAGGGAGGCTCCAACTGTAGGATCAGGAACAGCCTTATGTACAATATGCTGCTTGAGATGAAGTTGCAATAAAACTAGTGATTGTAAGAGGCAAAGGTGATGTGGGAATGCATTTGAATCAGTGTCCTACTTAAATCCAAAATCATATGAAATAAAGTAATACTAGTGCCTCTGAAATATATTTTGATGTCTTCATGGCAATATTAATACTATTTTGCCTTTGTTGATCAGAAATGAAAGCCCTATTAGAAGTGAAAATACAGATTCTGGTCTTAGAAAGAATCACAAATTAAACATTCATACCCATATACAAAGCAGCTTTTAATTTTGGAAAAGTTTTTCCAGTAGACTTTTTTTCTGACCTTTCTTCTTTCATCATACCTCTCTATCCTTCAGCTGCTTTATCATACTATTATTTATTTAATAAAATTTCTTTTTTTCCCAAGCTAAAAAACTCATCTTGGGAGATTATCTCAACAATATAGGAATTGGCTACCTATTTACTATGTGTGATGATTTATTTCATTAAGATAGCAATAATTGCTTCAACCACAGTGTGCTATAGTGGTTTTATATTATTTATGCTATCACTACCACCACAAAATTCCATAAAATTTTAATGAAAACCATGATTTGGGTGAGTATGTTTTAAGGAGAGGAGTACCCAACTGACAAGAGTGTCTAAGAGAGTTAGGGTAAGATGCCCTTTTGTTATTCATAGCTATTCATTTTTAACAGTGTTTATTAGCCTGATTATGTCTCAGTGTGTAGCACCTATTGTTTCTATAACTTAAAGTTAAGAACATTTTTTGTTTTTGTTTAAGAAATAGTATTTTGAACATAGGCTTAAAATCTAAATTTCATACTCCCCATATTAAGGTTATAATGAATCTAAGGTTACAATGAGTGCTTCATCTAAAATTAAACCACCTTTGTTTTATATAGGTAATCCAAATTCATTTAAGAAATCGTTGACTGTTCTTATGTCTCATTCCATATCAGCCAATCATTATTCCAGAATCCTCAATACTGGCTATTTCTGATTTCCCTGTTTCTTTAATGAGCACCAGTCACCTAAGTGACTGGTTTTGATTTTTTTCACTTTTCTTCATTCTTTTCCCTTGCCAAATCTTAGGTGCCTAGAGCTAGAAAAACCTTTCGCTCTAGAAGCTGGTTCAGTCCGAAAAGATTCAAGCTAGCTTCCTTGAGTCCAAATCCAGCATTCTTTCCACTGTACTACACTGCACTATCAAGTATGCAGAGACAACTAATTCATCTTCATCATGAACATCTCTGAACACATTCATATTTCCTACAAAAACAAAAACATTCCCCACTGTTTACCAAATAAGCTCTTTAGCTTGATACTCAAAGACCCCTGATAATCTGTTTCCAGCCTGTTTCCCCTCCAGTATGTACCACAGTGACTTGCATATAGCATACGTTAAATATTTGTTGAATGATTTCTCCACATCTTGATTCTCAGAGTTGAAAGGAATACAAGTACTCATTTAGTCAGTTGTTGTGGTAGTTAATAATAACCAAGGAAACAGTCTGATCGATATAATTTATTATCAAGACAGGTATAATAAACAGTTTGTTGAACCCCCAGTCCTACCAAAGACCCTGAATACAGAGTGAACCAAATTTTTATGTATCAAAAACAATCAAATAAAAACAATTAATTAAAAGAAAACAGTTAACTAGGATACAATATTAATCTGATTTTAATTGGAGGAAAGATTTGGAACTTTCCAAGTTGGGAGGGGGAGAGCAAACAAACAGGTACAAATCTCAGAAATCAGAAATGTCTATACTCAATCAAAAGAAAATAGAAACAATAACTGATTAACCAGAATGGAGCCAGTTTTCAAATAAGACATGAATTGCTTGAGATGTATGATTGTGAGAAAACTCTTTGAATCAGTCTGGGTCTCTGGTCAGCATATGCTAGGTCCTTAGTTAAGGATCTCTAAGCAACAGGTGGAGGTGGTCCAGCTTCCCAGCCACACAGGGTGAGGTTCAAACAATGCAATAAAGTTTTATTATAATTCCCATAGTTGAATAAAGTTTTGTCACAAGAAAAAATTGAACTAATCCCATAATTGACTAGAAAGGGAACTGAGCTAGATCCAGAATGGAGTCAGTGTAGTTCACTCATTTCCCACAGTGTTTATTATAGGTTTTCCTCCATCCCCTTTGTTTAAGGGGTGTTTAAGGCTGCTAGATACATTAGTTTTCTAGTGAATCTAGCATTAGGATGCTCAGACCACATCATTCCCTACCCAGAAGTCTTCAGTGAGTCATAGAGTAATGTAAAATAATCTAATTCTGAGATTGTTACGGCAATGAAGTACTAATAAAACTTTGTCATTTGGGCAGAGAGAATTTTTGAAGATCATGAAAACTTAGTTGAAAATCTTCTAAACTGGACAAGAGATAGTCAAAACAAGCTTATCTTTGTGGAACGTATAGAAAAATATGCACTTTTCAAAAATCCCCAGGTAAGCCTGAAAAATCTTATAAGATTGAAATATAGTTTATTTGCTGTTCTGACCTAATGAGGTTACTGTTTTGAAAGATAGACAGTTTGATGACAAGTGTATAGCACTATAGTATGACTCACTTTCTGGCCTGTGTGGATACCCTAAGGATCAAAACACTAGCCTTCAAAAGTGGTAAGGGCTTCTCTACATCAAAGGGTGACAGAAGTAGTCACTGCTTTTCAGTAGCCTCTGGGCCTGAACATCTTTCCTTAGTCCTTCCCCAAGAAATGACATCAAGTAGCATCTCTGTCTGTTGAAGGCTCTTTGGATGATCCAGCTAATGATATTAAATTCTCCTTCACCTGATATAAATACTATGTTCATTTTCTGTTCTTTTTGTTGAAGAATTGTGTCACTTTGCTTGTAGTTTGAGTCTTAGTTTACTCATCTGTAAAATGAGCTGCGTGAACTTGAACCATAAACCCCCTTTCCTTGACTAAATTCTGTTTACACTATCCATTTCAGTGTGTTTACTTGATTTTATTGCTTCATAGCTACAAATACTAGTATTTTTCCATGGGGGGAAATAGCTGTGTTATAGTAGAAATAAAAATGAAATTGAAGTCAAAGGACCTAGGTTCAAATACTAGCTCTGTTATGGATTAGTTGTGTGACCTTGGACAAGTCAATTGACCTCATTTGGGCCTAAACTTCTTCATCTCTTAAGAGGAAGGAAAGGTTGAATTCAACTAGGTCACCTCCTGATTCTCTCTCAGATCTTAATCCTAAGCATATAATTGGGGTTACGTTTCCCAATTATCAGGAAAACTTACTGATATTATACTTGAAAAAAATCAGCTAAATAAGTAAAATTACCTGTTAATTTCCAATTTCTATTATTTCAATTAATACTAATGAGAAATATCGCAGTATTAGGTAAATAGTATTTGTCTTAATATACAAAATATTGTTAACTATTATCATCTCTACTAATTAATCCTTTTATTGAATAATTGTGAAGAATGCTTATTTTGAGAAAGTAAAAATCTTTTGTTGTGACTGCATATTGTTAGGCTTTCACACTTTAAATGCTTGAAAAGATCTGTTATTTCCATTAGCATGGGGACTGCTCCTATAGATTATGACCTTTCCATGCCTTAATACAGAATTCAGCAAACCATAACCAGTGAGCCAAATCTGGGCCCCCCCACCTATTTCTGTAGGTCTTTCAAGCCAGAGAAATTCATCACCTAGGGATCAGCCTGCTGGTGATTAGCTTTTTCAGTCTTACATAGATAGGCTAGTCCTCTAGCAACCAAAACACAATACATTGCCTGGTCCATATTCACAGCCTTTCCTGCTTGGTAAAACCTGTCAGACTTTTAGAGTCCATTAGCATAAAAAAGACTTGGTGAACCTATAGCCCAGAAAAATAGTAATGTTTGAGAATAGGGCGTGAATCAAAGTTATGCTTTATAAGCTATTAACAAAATGTACTTTTCACAATAATTTTAGAAACTCTTAAGACTTCTAGTTGAGTAAAACATTGTGGAATTATAACTGGCTGAGATGGCTTGGATTCATTTCTTTAAAATAGAGTTTAGCCTAGCAGTACAGATCCCAAAACATATTACAAACTGGTAATCATCAAAACAATTTGGTAATGGCTAAGAAATAATAGTGGTGGAACAGTGGATTATATTAGGTCCACAAAACAGTAGTAAATGGGAAAATAATTCACTTTTTGACAAAAATTTCTGGGAAAACTAGAAAGCAGTTTGGCAGAAATTATGTATAGACCAGCATCTCACACTATATACCAAGATAAGATCAAAATGGGTATATGATTTAGAAATAAAGAGTTAATATAAGCAAGTTAAGGGAACATGGAATATTTTACGTGTCAGATCTGTGGATAAGGGAATAAGAGATAGATAGCAAGGAAAACATTGCAGGATGTAAAGTGGGTAATTTTGATTGCATGAAATTAAAAAAGGATTTGCACAAACAAAACTAATGTAGCCAAAATTAGAAGGAAAGCTGGGGAAAATTTTTTACAGCAAGTTTTTCCAATAAAGACCTTATTTATCAAAATATAAAGAAAACTGAGTCTATTTATAAAAATACACTTTCCAGTTCATAAATGGTCAAAGGATATGAACAGGCAATTTTCAGAAGAAATCAAAACCATCTATAGTCATATGAAAAAGTGCTCCAAATCACTATTGATTAGATGAATGCAAATTAGAACAACTCTGAGGTACTATCTCATACCTAATTGGCTAATGTGACAGAAAAGGAAAATGATAAATGTTGGAGGAAGAATGGAAAATTTGAGACACTAATACACTGTTGGTGTTGTGAACTGATCCAAGCCCAAACGTTTTAGAAAGCAATTTGGAACTATGATTAAAGGGTTATCAAATTGTGTATACCCTTTTACCCAGCAATACCACCACTAGTATCCCAGAGATCAAAGAAAAAGGTCCTATATATACAAAAATAATTATAGCAGCTCTTTTTGTGGTGGCAAAGAATTGAAAACTGAAGGCATGTCCATCAATTGGGGAATAGCTGAACAAGTTGTAGTATACAATTGTGATGAAATACTATTGTGCTATAAGAAATGACAAGCAGGATGCTTCCAGAAAAACCTGGGAAGATTTACATCAATTGTTCAAAGTGAAAGTGAGCAGAGCCAGGAGAACATTGTACACAGTAACAACAGTATTTTACAATGATCAACTGTGAATGACTTAGCTATTCTCAGCAATAGTGTTATACAGTTCCAAAGGACTTAGGATGAAAAATGCCATCTATCTCAAGAGAAAGAACTGATGGTGTCTAAATGCAAATCAAAGCATTGGTTTTCTTTATTTTTCCCTTTTTTTTTCTTTTGTTCTGTGTTTTCTTTTGCGACATGACTAATATGGAAATATATTTTGCATGACTGCACATGTATAATCTTTATCAATGTGCTTGCCTTCCCAGGGAGGAAGATGGGAATTTGGAACTAGAAAATTATAAAAAATGAGTGTTTAAAATTGTTTTTACATGTAAAAAAATAAAATGATATTCTTTTAGAAAAAGAGAGGTAAAAAACTGACTTTGGGGGAATCTAGATCACTTGACCTTCCATATACTAAGCAACTGCTTTAAATAAGGTTTTTAAAAATCCTTTTGTGCCTTTTAAGTTTGATTATGATGTGTTATGCCAAAACATAGTTGTTATTTATCTGTAATGTTTACCATATAGTGGGGGGAAAGATTTGAGAGACAACTAATACAGAGGGATAGATGAGGGGAAAAGAGACTAGTGGCAGACATCTGGTGGAGGTAGTTTTCAGTGATGAGGGAACAGAAAAGATTTTTTTTAAAGAGGCAATAGCATGTATGTGACAAAGGGATATATGTAGAATTTCAGGTTTTCCATCAAAACTTCTCTTTTTTTTATTCTAGGTACTTAAGTTTAATGTCTTTGTTTTCTCTTTCAGAACTATCTTCTGGGGAAAAAGGAAACATCTGAGATGGCAGACAGAAATAAAGAAGTGCTGCTGGAGGTAGCATTGTCAATGTACTTTTAAAATGCTATTTTCTAAAGTCTAACTTGAAAAGAAGGCTACTGTTGTAAATATAGTAAAGAGTACATACGCTTTGCAACTTGAATCTTTTTTTCTAAGTAATTAAAAAGCCTTTTGTCAGACTGTTATCTAAGGTTATTCGCAGAAATTGTGTTTTAATTGTCGAAATTTTATATTGCAAGGACTCTTTGTATTTAACCATGGTAGTTAAAAAGAATTTTTCAATTTTGTCAACTTCCTTTACTTTTTAAGAGTAAGTTTTGTTGATAACTTTTATACTTATGTCACAGTCATTTTCGGATATTCATCACACCATCCCCTGCTCTCACCCTCACTTATTGAATCCTGCCTAGTAACCAAAGGATTTAAGCAAAAACAATTCACATAGCAACTATTTCTGGCTATGTACACAACATTCTGCATTTGTTTTTCCACCGAAAGGAGGGAGATGTGTGTCGTCATTTTCTTTCTGGGACAAAGATATTGATGATTTTGATTTGTTAGAGTTTGATTTCCTTTTAGAATTGTCTTTGCTTATATTATGCCAGTGTGTGATATTGTTCTCTCATTCTGTTTGTTACATTCAGTATCACTTGATGTAAGATATTCTTAATGTTTCTCTGCTTTTTTCATTATTGATTATGGTCCAGTAACATTCCTTTATGTTCTTTTAAAGGAATGTGTTCAACCATTCCATAAGAAAGGGTCACCCACTGTGTTTCCAGTTTTTTGCCCCCACAAACAACAGTGTGGTAAATATTTTGGTATATGTGGAACTTTTCTATTCTACCTTTGACTTCCTTGGATTTTATGACTTTCTGAGCCAAAGGATATGAAGTTTCCTTTGTGGTTGATATGGAACCAATTATCACCCTACCAGTATTGTATAAATGAGCTCTTTTTCATAGCCCCTTCAACGTTATTTCTATTTACCTTTGATACTTCCTTAATATTTTTAGTTCTTTGGGAAACCTGTTTTTCATTTTTTTTTTTTACCAAATTTTGTTCTGTTAGCCAGAAAGTACAACTAATATGTAAATTCACTAGAGAAGTTTTGGTTCTTTTTTTTAATCATGACATTTTAAAAAGCAATATTGTATTTTTATATACAATCCTTTTGCTGTTCTACTTTGTTTATGGAAATGCCCTTTTATTTGGCATTAAGAATAATTTTGTTTTAATTTATACTTTCTACATTGTTCTATTTCAGGAGTGTTTCTGTGGGAGTTCTGTGACAGTCCCGGAACTTGAAGGAGTGCTATGGCTGAAAGAGGACGGCAAGAAATCCTGGAAAAAACGTTATTTTCTCCTGCGGGCTTCTGGTATCTATTACGTGCCTAAAGGAAAGGCAAAGGTATGTTCTTTATAGTAAAAAACGTTTAACTTTTCCATTGATACTGCTTTTGTTATTTGGTGGCTGGTTGTTGGTTCTGTTTTGTTTTGTTTTTTAGCCTCACAGACATTTCCCAGCATACTTTGTCACAAAGAAAAATTTTAAACTGACAAAGCAGCCATCATTTCTGACCAAGAGTACACAGTATGCCACACACATAGCCCTCCACATCAGGGCCTATAGAAGAGAAATTTGTTTCATCCTCTGTGTTTAAGAGCCAAGACTGTTTTTTGAAATTCATTTGAGTTTAACTGCAAACTTTTAGTGTTATTTTTATTTAAAATAGCCATTGTATTTTGTTTGCTCACTTCTGCTTTCTTCACTATGCACCAGCTCAAAAAGTACTCCCATGTTTCTTAAAATGCTTTAGGTGTTTTGTTTCCTATGAAATAATTATTTTCCGTTATGTTCATACATGGCACTTTGTTCATTCTCCTGTTGATGAGTAATCATTTTCTTTCTAGTTTTTCCCACCATAAATAATGTTGCTATACATATTTTGTTAAATTGGAACTCTTTATTTTCTATCTGTGACCTATCTGTGTAGCCTGTTGTGGAAGCACTGTGTATGATCAGTTTAGTAACTTTTCTTATGTAATTCTAAAATTGTTATTTCAAATACTTAGCCTAGTTTCTAGCTCCACCAAATAGTATTAGTAAGTATATCTTCCCACAGCTCTTCTAAAATTAACTGGTTTTGTCCATCTTTTTTTCCAATCTGATAGATTAGAGTAAAACCTTAAGAGTTGTTTTAATTTGCCTTATTAGTGTTTTTAAGTTGCATACATGGAAAATTAACTTGGTTGCTTTTGTCATTTTTTTATATTGACACAACCCAGCTAAAAGCACAGAATATTCCTCCAGCCATTAATTTTTTTTTCTTTAATAAACATTTTGTAATTGATCTAAACAATATTTTATGCAAATATCAGATAATTAGAAAGCATATAGCAGAGTATTAAATACTAGTGTAACACCAGCTACTCATAGTAATAACACTTAGATCTTAAACATCATCATTTAACAGTAAAGAAATTACTACCAAAGACAGCAATATATTAACAAAAATGCATTAATAATAAAATTTGTTACAGTACACATAAACCTAGATTACACTGTCTCACCAGTTCACTAAATATCTATGGCGAAGAGAAAGTGCACATTTCAGAAATATGGCTTACTCATAAGTAATTGATATTTTAGCATTTGTCATCTTCCTTTTTTTTTTGTTATCTCCACCAATATGATGAGTGTGAGGTGGTACTTCAGTTGTTTTAATTTGCATTTCTCTAATTATTAGTGATTTAGAGGATCTTTTTCTTGCGGTTTTTAGCAACTTAGATTTTCTTCCTCTGAAAATTGCTTTTTCATATCTTTTGACCATTTGTCAATTGGGGAATTACTCTTATTCTTTTTTTTTGTAAGCAATTGGTGTTAAGTAACTTGCTCAAGGTTACACGGCCAGTTATTTGTGGGTGTGGTGCTAAGTATCTGAGCCTGGATTGGAAAGATTTTTTTCTCTTGTTTTCCTGCTTTTCTTCTAATTTTAGCTGCATTGGTTTCTGTTTGTGCAAAACCTTTTTCATTTTATGTAATTAAAATTTTTCATTTCATCTCTTGTAAACCCCTATCTTTTGTTGATCATGAATTCTTCTTTACATAGATCAGACAGGTCAGACTACATTTAGAGTGTTGTGTTCAGTTCTAGATGCATACATTTTAGGAAAATTGACAAGGTAGAGAGTGTCCAGAAGAGTGAAATAAAAATGTTGAAAGACTTGATTTCATCCCAACATGGAAAGGAACTGGGCGTGTCTAGCCTGTAAAAGATTTGAGAAGGTTTGCTAACTATAGTTAAGCATTTGAAATGCACTCACATGGAAGAGGAGTTAATGACTTTTTTGCTTAGTCCTAGAACACTGGGGCAATGGGTAGAAGTTATAAAGGTACAAATTTGGGTTAGTGTACAGACTTCCTAAAGAGTTTGGATAATTTATTTTTCAGGATATGGTAAAAAGAGGATTATTTTTTGCACATATCAGGCTACATGTTTACTACTGAAGTCCCTTCAGTTCTGAAATCCTGTGACTATAGGTTTGGTGATAGATAGCAGATGGGGTTGTAAAGAAGAGGACAATCAAAACACCAGGGCTTTTGTACTTTTAGATTGGGCAGTTAATGATATTGCTGTTAGAACTGAGGTTACCTAGAGAAGGAAACCATCTTCCAGGGGAAAATTTTAAGCTCAGTGTGATTAATATAGTAGAATGAAAAAGTGCTGTAGACAGTTGAATATGTGGGCCACGGCAACAGGTGGGAGAAAGGGCTAGAGATGTAGGCTTTGAAGATAGTAAGAGTAAATGAGCTTTCCAGTTGCAGGTATGCAGAGAACATAATGAAGCAGAGTTTTAGGAAATAGAGCGCACTTCATAAATTGTTGCTGATTCTTTTGTTTGTGTATTAGGTTTCTCGGGATCTTGTATGCTTTCTTCAGCTGGACCATATCAATGTTTACTATGGACAAGATTATCGGAACAAATACAAAGCACCTACAGACTATTGCTTAGCCCTGAAGGTAATTTGTTTAATAATTTGATAAGACTTTCTAATTGAAGTTGCATAGTAAATAGGATTAGCTATAATATTATCTTAGTAAGGTAAGCACCCAAACTGTCTCTACCTGACATATTATTTTACTTAGAGTTTAAAAGAGGAAAAAGAAAGGTAGCAAGATTAAGAGTTGTATATATTGGAGTGGGTAGATGATGCAGTGAATAAAGCACCAGCCATGGAGTCAGGAGGACCTGAGTTCAAATATGGCCTCAGACACTTAAACATTTAAAAGCCGTGTAATCTTGGGCAAATCACAACCCCAATGCCCTGTCTTCCCCCTTCCAAAAGGCAAATAATAATAATAATTGTATATATTATGCCAGAACTAAGGTTTTAGTCATAGAAATGGATACTGATATTTCAGCATTATATTCTGATATATTTCAGACAATTTGATTGTATTTCTTGTTATTTTGAAATACACATTTGTCTTCAAAAAATTAAAATTAGTCCATTAGGTGGGATGAAAATTCTTTTCAGCTCCTGAGGATCTTTTTTTCATTTAGCTGGTGCTCTTTACTAAACAGAACCATCAGAGGGCACCATAGTCTGAGTTTAAACTTCACTCCACTTCCACCCACTATAGGAAGAACATTAAAGTAAATTATTCCATTCAACTCCCAGTTCCTTTATTGTACCCTACGTCTTAATTTTTTTAATGTCTTTTACTTTCTCCAGTCACCTCCATGAGGTTCTCCAGTCTAATTACTCATTCACATTGGAAAGGAAAAGAAAAACCAAACATATGTTTTGAATAAATTAAGTAGAAATAACTTTTAAAATATATGGCTGTTATTTTTATTTATCAAGATAAAATTAAACCAGTTGTATTCACAAATGAAGCAAAGATGTGCCATCTATTAGGATATTTAGAGGAGATGTAGTATCTAGAGCTCAGACTTTGGAATCAGACAAGCTCAAATTCTACTTCAGATAATTAAAAGCTCTGGGCAGGTCATTTATCCTTTCTAAGCCTTCATCTGTAAAAGGGGGATAACAACAGTATCTACCGTCACAAGGTTGTTGTAAAAATAAAATGAGAGAGCATATTGAAAGGGCTTTAGCAGCTTTAAAGTTCAGAAATTTTTCCTGTAAAGCATCAATGCCACCTGCCCCTCTTTTTTTTTCTAATGTATCATAGTTTCTCCCTTCTCATATTGTATATAGGTGTTTTCCCCCCTCTCCTGCCCTGTTCACTACCATCAGATTATCAAAAAGGGAAAATATGATTTGCTTCTCAGTCATGTGTGTAATTACTAGCAGAATACATGGATATTATAGTAAATCACTAGAGTGCCCAAGATGATGTAATAAACTTTTGGGACCACAGACTACTGCTAAAAATCCAACAAGTCATCTACCTTTCTTGTACCTAATTGACCTTTTCCCCCCAACATAGCCCAAATAAATGTCCTTTGGTTCCCTGCTTTGGGGAGATAGGAGAATATTAAAAAGGCAGAGGAGATGGGGTATGAACTCTAGATAAGAGGATAGTATGGCGAGGAATACTAAGAAACAGCAGTTTTATTGAGTGCTTTCAAACTAACACATAGTGAATGTTTAGAAGTAAATTTACTCCTTCACTTCTCAACCCACACCCTGGACATCTACTACTACCACTACTACTACTACCACCACCACCACTAACACTGTCACTGCCCACCTGTGTTTTCATTTTTGGGCAAATTATAAGCTAGAATTTTATTGATAAAGTCTTTCTTTTGTAACAGAAAGGATTGTCTTTTTCGTAGTCTTTTAAAATCTCATTTATACCTTCATGAAAATTCAATTCAGCAAAAATTTATTGACTTAAATTGGCATTATTTGAATTAATTGAATCAAGTTGTCAAATGTAGTTGGCAGTAGATTTAGAGAAAATGATTCTAATTTCTGAGTTTGCTAATTGTTGTATACTGTAGGTACTGGTTATGTTTGATCTTCATGATAACATATATATGTGTGTGTGTGTGTGTGTGTGTATATATATATATATATATATATATATACACACCACTGTAACTTAAATGGAGAGTAAAGGTTAATGGAAAATTAGTCTATTTGATTTTAAAAGAAAAAAAACCACAATCATTCCTGAGAAAATATTGAATTTAGTCAACACAGAATATCAGTTTCTCAAAGAAATGAGGAAAATAATCATTTTTATTAGACATGATATGTAGGAAAGCAAGAATGGTTAATATTTTTGAGAGAGTCTGAACATGAAACTTACAGTATTGCTAGCAAAAGAAATATAATAAATATGTTGAAAGCACAGATATAATAATATATGATAGGCTTATATATAAGCTATTTTTAAAAATCATGAATGTGGTGAGAAACTACTTTCAATTATATATGCTTCCAAAGTATTGAGGGGTTGATTGGGGTGGTCTATGTAATTGTCTTTGATTTTCTAATTTAGAGTTGCGATTTTACAGCATCATATGTAATGGAAAGCCTTTTATTTACTCGGTGGAATTGTTCCAATATAATTTTAGGCAAAGATAAAGAAAAGGAAGCAGTGACTTCGTTCTCATTTTAGAAAAAGCTAATAAAAAGTTCTATTATATTTTCCTCCTAATTCTTCAGTAATGTGTGTTGCCTTTTACCAGGTGATCCTTCAAAATCAGTGTTATATTTAAAATGAGATGAGGATGTGTATAGTTTGTTTTTTAGTGGAGAGATTTACATAATACTTTTTTAACCATTGTTAAATCAAGGGATTTAGAGCTGGCCTAACACCCTTCCAAACAGTTCATACTGTCCACTGGCTGACCTTTTGCGGTTTTTTTCCCCTCCAAGATAACTTGCAAATAGGCAGATTTAGGAGTGGTATAAGGAAGATTTACTATCAGCTAGAACTAACCCAAAGTGGAATGGACCATTGTATGAAGTAGTGGGCTCCCCTTTCCAAACACATTCAAACAATGAATGGAAGGCCATTTGTTAGGCATGTTTTTATATGGGATTCTTGTTCAGGTGTGGTTTAGATTGGGTGGAGCACTGAGTGTCCCTTCTAATCATATGTTTCTGTATATGACTATGAGTGAGTATTGGAGAAAAGTTATCTCCCCACTCCAAGACCAGTGAGTGTTCTTTCTTTCCACTTTACCATACTGTCTACTCAGAGCATTCTTTCAATTTGGATCATGAAAGAAGTTTGTTTTTAAATAATTAGCCTTGAAGCTAGAAATTTAAGCAAATACAACTAGTGAATTTGCTAATTTTTTTCTCATCATGTAAATGAGAACCTAATATGCAACCAACCTACTATGCAAGATTGTTAAAAGGAAAACATTTTGTAAACCTTAAAGCACTCCAGAATTATGAGGTATGTTTATGTCTAGGTATTCTTGTGTTCTAACAAGGGGAACAGCTTTCAAGACTTTTGTTCACATGATCATGAAAACCATAAGAGTTTCCTAGCATCATAAAATTACCAAGTTAAAGTGGCTAAGTAATTCTAGAATGACCAACTTAAAGCAGTGAGTAGAATTTTAGAAAACTTAATCAAGTATCTTTTATTAAAAGCATGTGTATTGTAACACAGACAGGGAGTTGGACATAGGAGTGCAGGGATCTGGAGTGCCTGAGAGGATTGCTAGACATCTTTATGACCCATCTTTCCATGAAAGTAAAGAGTTGTTTTTTTAATACCAAGTCTGCTGATGGTGTCATATGGCGGTGAAACTGAATATACCAGTCTCCAAAAGATTAAAAAGTAAAATCACACAAGGGCAATTGATAAGGCATGGTCGGTGTGACACAAGCCACAATAACCAGTGAGGAACTGAGAAAAACAATAGAGTAAAAGAAGTCATCAAGGAATTATATGGTGAGAAGAAAATAGAGGCAGATTACATGGCAAGGGTTAACAGTGGTATGCTTGCAGAAGCTTCTAGCACATGTAGCAAACTTAGGAGAAGACAAGGAAAAGAGTTGCAGAGGATGGGCAGACCTGAATGGGTTTTAATCTAATGATATAAAATACTTTTCTAAACAAGTTGTAGCCATTATGCTATTTTAATTGGAACATAGGCTGCCTTTTTCCTTAAAATCTAACTTAGAAACCTAAAGGTAGCCTTCATTATAAAAGTAATTGATATTTTTTTTAATTATGGATAAGGAATAGAGACCCAACCTATGATATCATTAGTACAGAGAAATTTCCGTGGTGAGCAAACTCTTAGTACCTTCTCTGCAATGTAACCTAAGGCACTGAGAGCCTAGTTGAACTTGTTGGGGCCACGGAGCCAGCATGGATCAGAGGCAAGACATGAACCACATCTTCCTGGTTCTAAGGCTGGCTAGCTGTCCTTTATGGCACTCTGTGACTTCTGCCTCTATACATACATACACACACACATACATACATACATACACACATACACACATACACACATACACATTCTCTCTCTCTCTGGGTGGATTTCTTGTTTTCAGTTCACTATTCTAACTTAACACATGGAGATGTTTGTGCAATACACACTTTTGGTAAAGGAAACAGAATAGGAAGTAGCAATGATGTATATTTCAAAATGACCATTAAAATTTTTTGCTATTTACTTTGCTCAGACTAAGGAATCTCTCGTTGCCTTTTGGTTTTATGTACACAGTTGGTTCACAGGAAGAACTGCTCTTTCTCTTTTCTAATTTTCATAGGTTGAAATTTAAATTGGTTTTGTTTTTTCTTTAACTTGTTTTCTTATTCCCCAGAATGGATATATACAAAATATTTTCTGGAAATGTCCTAGCATATATCCAATTCATTTAACAGGCTTACTCTAATTCATGTATCCTGTTCCAAGATTAAATACAAGATTTTAAGGAAATAATTGGGGAATTAATCTAATTGTTTTGACTGTTGTCAGGGCAACCTTAATTTTTGTTACAGGTTTTTCTTTTGTTATCTTGAAGTTACATTTGAAATTTCCCTTTCAATATTCTCTTTTTACTCCAGCACCCACAGATCCAGAAGAAATCTCAGTATATCAAGTATCTTTGTTGTGATGATGTTAGAACTCTGCACCAGTGGGTGAATGGCATCCGGATTGCAAAGGCAAGATTTCTTTAACGTGCCTGATGGGTTCTTAATGAAGTTCAGCAAATATTTATCAAGTCCCCATTATAGACACAATGTATCATGCTATATGCTAGGGTTACAAAAATGAAAAATAAAGTTTCTCCCCTTAGCAATTTATGATCTAAAAGGATAGGAAATTTACAGAACTAAGTAACAGTACAAAGACAGTGATAGAGGCAAAGGGGAGATCATTTTCATATTACGGGGTGGCAGAGGGGCAAAAAGGGTGGTGATAATCAGAAAAAGGCTTCATGAAGGAGATAGCACGACTGAGCTAAGTTTTGAAAATAGATTTCAGTAGATAGAGATGGAAAGGAAGTATGTTGCTGGTCCAAAGAATGGCATGCATTGAGGCAAGAGAAGGTAAGACAAGCATTATGACATCAATTTTACATGTGAAGAAATGCAAAACATATTTCCATATTAGCCATGTTTATGCTTCCTTTCTTAATTCAGCCAAAGATCATATTTGCTTTTTTGGCCACCACATTACACTACTCATTCGTTGAGCTTGTGGTTCACTAAAATCCTCCTATTTTTGTTTTGTTATTCAGAAAAACTCATAACCACAACTCCGCCATCTTGTATTTGTGAAATTGTTTTTGTTTAAACGAAATGTTATCTTTATTAAATTTTAGCTTACTCAATTCAGCCCAATGCTAGACTGTCAAGGTTTTTGGTTCTTGATTCATATATATTGTACAGTTATCTCTTCCACATCATGGGATTAGAGGCACGGTGCCCCTTGATCTGGAAAATCCATGTAAAAATTCTTGGCCCTCCCTTCATACCAGAAAAGAACTCTGAATTATTATGGTTATTAGAAGATAATATATTTTTACATTATTCAATACTATACATATGTTTCATGTATTTTTCTGAGTTTCTAAACTTTTTCTGTGTCATCTGTGGCTTCTACAAAACTTCCAAAAAATTCCATTTAATTTCTTATGCTGACCCACAATATATGGAAACCACAATGGGGAAGGTTGTGATGTGGAAGAGAGAACTGTAACTATCCCTCCCAGCTTTGGATGATCCACAGATCCCATGAGCATGCCTTTATTCAAGTCATTGATAAAAATGTTAAGCAGCACAAAGCATTTTACCATTAACAGCTACTCTTTGACTTCAGCCATCCAACAAGTTCTGTCTATGTTGTTATTTATTATTCCACATCTGTCCATTTCACAAGACTACTGTGAGATATTGTTAAGCTTTGTATATAAATCTAGTTAAACTATATTCATAACATTCCTTCCATCTACTAATTTAGTAATCCTGTCAAAAGAGGAAATGAGGTTCGTCTGCCATGACCACTTCTTGATGAAGCTACACTGGCTCTTTGTAATCACCACTGCCCTTTCTAGGTGACCACCAGCTAGATGATCAGATCCAGAATTTCCCAGGAATCAACATCAGACCTATTGGTCTATAATTTTTTGTTGTTTATTTTTTTCATTAAATTTTTGCCATACAAAGATTCATTCTCTCCTTCCAACTTCCCCACACTGAGAAAGAAAAAAACAACAAAAATACCCTGTTACAAAAATGCATAAACTAATTCTACATTGACTGTGGAAAATCTGGATATTTGCCCTTCTCCAGTCTTGTGGTGCGTCTCCCATTTTCCATGATCTTTCAGATATCACCATGTGTCTCAACTGCTGTCATTATTTGTGTTCATCGGGGCTGATTGAATTCAATAAGAGCACCTAGGTGCTAACTTATCATCTGTTTACTTATCTTGACTAGCAGCTCCTTTCAAGTCATCATCATGGTCAGTGCCAAGTAAAAATCGAACGTCTCTGCCTTCTTTCTAACATCAGTTGTCACAGTCCCGTTTATCCCAGTATCTCCTCTAATTCTCCTTTTACTTTCAGAAGGGGAGAGGGATGGACCTGCGGGTCACTGGCATATGAGCCCTCAGATGAGCAAGATCCCCTTGACCAGGGGAGGCTGGCACCTTTCCTCAAACAGAGTCTGAGCACTTCAAAAACATCCCTCTCCAGCCGCAGTGCATGCTGAGCTTTCACACTGCACACGCTATTTCCACAACTTTGTGACAGGCAGGATCAGATATGCTCCCTCCGTTACCTGGCCTTTCTGTATATCTGTACATTTCTTTTAAAAATAGAAATTGATGTTAAGTTCCCTGTGTGTATACACCAGACCCTCACTCTGATTCTCTGGCATTGCCCCACCCTATCAGAGTAGCCTTCTTACTTACTCCCTGTGGAAATTCACTTAGGCTCTTGGCCTTGTCACACCAGAGGCTCATTCCTCTGATTATTTAGTTCTGCCCAGAACCTCCATTTTAAGTAGTGTTCGGGTCAGTTTTCATTCCTGTCTGGGCTTTCTCAACCATGTCCCTGTGCAGGTACTTTTCCTCTGACTCTTTTCTGTTTCTTGGTATGTGTTATCTTTATTTTTGCTTGTATTTGTATTCCTAGCATTTAGCACAATGCCTAGCACTTAATAAATAAATGTTTGTTGCTTGACTTTTCAGACAAACTAGATTTTTTTTCTCCGTTAAGGGTCTTGTTTCCCTTTGTGTCTTCAGAATTTCATTCTTGGGTTGACTTCCCCTATAGCATTTTAGTCCAAGAGATCTATCTTTCCTATGAACCCTTTGAAATCTGCTTTCCCAGTTTCTAGGGTACATGTTAGATTGTGCCCAGATTTTTTTCCTCAGTCACAGACTCTCAAAGGGAATAATCACTTCCCCCTTAGGGGGCCCATCATTTCTATCTCGGCAAACCATTGGCACCCTGTTTTTTTTTATTTTTTGCTTTTTGGAGGGCAATTGGGGTTAAGTGACTTGCCCAAGGTCACACGGCTATTTTTGTGTGTGTGTGTTAAGTGTCTGAGGCCAGATCTGAACCCAGGTCCTCCTGACTCCAGGGCCATTGTTCTCTTCACTGCGCCACCTAGCCACCCCCATTGGCACCCTGTTAAGCAAGAGTCAGCTGCATATCCAAAACATATGTGTTTTGTTCTGCATTTTGAGTCCATTACCTCTCTATTGGTCCATCATTGGTCCTTTAAAATCCTGGTTATGCATTGCATTGATCAGAGTTAATTCTTTCAAAATTGTTTGTGTTTATAATGCAATTATACTGTAAATTAGCCTGGTTCTGCTCCCTTAGCAGTCCATGCATGTCTTTCAAGGTTTCTCTGAAACCAATCAATCCCTTCATTTCCTATAGCACAATAGCATTCATATACTATAATTTGTTCATTCTCCAATTGATGGTTACCCCCTTAGCTTCTAGTTCTTTGACACACACACAAAAAGAGTTACTGTCAGGCTTGATCTCATTAGGGAGATAGGCCCAGTAGTAATGGCATCACTGCTACTTAGTCAAAGTATATATATTCAGTGACTTTTTGGGCACAGGTCTAAATTGCAATCCAAAATGGCAGCATTAATTCACATCACCAGCTGAGCATTAGTATGCTTGTTTTCCCACAACTGCTCCAACAATTAAAATTTTACATTTTTATCATCTTTGCTAATCTGATGGGTGTGTGATGGAATCTCAGTGTTGCTTTGTTTTTCTGTAATAGTTTTTGGAGCATTTTTGCACATGAAATTGTGGGTGTTAAATACCTCAATCCTGAATACCTCGTTAAAATTTTGGTAGCAGACTGTCATTTCTTAATAACTTGAGAGCCCCACTAAATTTAATTTTCTTCAGTCTCAACAATTTGAAAACCACTAGCACTGCCCCAACCTGCCTCTTTCACCACTACCCCCACCAGTTATCCTCAACAAGCATTTATTAAGCCTGACTGTGTGACAGGACATAGATTTACAAAGAAGGACAAAAACCTGGTCCTTGCTCTCATGCAGCTCCCAGCAGAGGTACTATCTGGAAAGCACTGGAAGTAGAAGGAAGTGGAAAGTTTTGCCTCTTGCAGAAAATGTTATTTGAGCTAAGTTTTAAAGGAATCCAGGGGAAGCCAAGAAGTAGAGGCAAAGAATGCTAGTATTTCAGGAATGGATGCTATCTCTGAAAAGGCAGATGGAGTGTGGTGTTTGCAGAAGTGAGAAGGCCAGCATCTCACAGAACACGTGGAGGAGAGTACAGTATTAAAAAACTGAAAAGGTAGGAAGGGACCACATTGTGAAGGGCTTTACAGAAAACAAACAGGATTTTGTATTTTCTAGGTGCGTGCTGGGGATATTGTAAAAATACAAAGAATGAAACAGACCTTCCCTTGTCTTGCTACCTTCCCTTTTACCTTTTATAGTCTTCCTCCTCAGGTTCTGCTCCCTAATCTTTAATCCCTTCCTCCTTAGCCCCTTTACATGCTCCTTTTTTACTTTTGATACTCTTTCATTCTGGATCTAGACAGGTATCTCTTGAATTTCTCTCAATTTCTCCCAAATTTCTCCTTCCCACATAATTCATTCATCCAAACAACTTTAAATCACCTGCTCCATTTTCTCCTTATTCTGTTAAAATATTTTTCTCTTCTCCTGTGCCTTCTCTCGTGGGAGCCAAATACTACAGAAAGGTCAAGGATGAGGACTGAAAATATGCCATTTGATTTGTTAATCATGAAGTCATTAGTGGCATTGGAGAAAACAATTTCAGTAGGGTGGTAGGGTTAAGAACCACATTGTGGATCATTAGTTAGATGTGGGGTTGAAATCTATTCTTAGAAATTTAGCAGTGACAGGAAGGAGAGTGAGAGAGAAGGGTCGTTTGTGGGCTTTTTGGAAGAGATCAGTGAGATGTTTATAGACAGAAAAGAGCCATGTTTTTAAAAAGAAAATGATGGGGAAAGGATCTGGAAATGACAGAGATGGGATCAAAAGCATAAGAAAAAGTCTTGACAAGGAGAGAGGGTCACCTCCTCTCATGTTGATGAACATATATATTAGTGTAACGCATTTTTATTGGTTGAGATTTAAATTCTGAATCTTAACTGAATAGGAGTGATCAGAGAACACTAGATAAAGTAAAAGTATGATTTATTTGAATTTGGAATGCCTTGTGATTCTTTTGAAGGAAATTTTTGGTTTTTATTGCTTTTAATTGCTTTTATATTACTCCTGAAAAGCTACTGAGTAATCCACAGATATAACCAACTATTGGTTATTGTTACATTTCAACCTCTTTCTGCCTGCCGAGAAATTACACTTAACCATCTTAGACAGCAATTTAATTCATTCTAATGGTATGAGGAAGTCCTTTAATAGAAATTTTTGAATCAGTTAGCAGAAACACACTTCTTCCTCTTTCCACACCAATTAAGTTCAAATGAAGTCATAAATTACTCTCTTTTCTGTGTAGTATGGAAAACAGCTCTACCTGAATTATCAGGAAGCCCTGAAGAGAACAGAATCAGCCTATGACTGGACCTCCTTGTCTAGTTCCAGTATCAAATCTGGATCAAGTTCTTCTAGCATCCCAGGTAAATCAGAAATATCTTAAAAGTACTACTTCACTGTTTGTGGTAAAGACTGTCCTCAGTCTTTAAAGCAGGAATTCTTAACCTTCTTTGTACTATGGACTCCCTTGGACCATCAGCCTGGTGAATTTTGTGGGCCCCTTCTCAGTAATGTTTTCAAATGTATAAAATACATAGGATTATAGAGGAAACAGATTGTGTTAAAATAGTTATTTGAAAGTTTTAAAGGTCACACATGTTAAGATCCCCTACTTTAAACTTTTTAGCCCTTTCCAGAGACTAACCTCTCCATTTCAGTATAATCTCAATTGTTGACCCTCTTAATAATAATTGGTGTGTTCCATTTTTAGATTTCACAATGCCAGGCTTTTGTCACTTAGTTACAATGTGCTATTTCTTCAGAACTGAAAGCTAAAATTATTCAAATAATGACGAAAATTTAATGTGAGTATATTAAAAATGTAAAACTTTAGTAGATTAAATCTTGGGATGACAACCAGAAATGTTGGAAGACAGAAAAAAGATTATTTGAAAATGGTTCTGTTTCTTAACTGTAGTTTTTAATCAATAAACAACCACTGTTTCCCCTAAGTGTCCATGAGATAGCTATACAAAGTAAAGAAATAGGAAGTGGTAGTCCAATGATTTTTTTTCTTTTTGTCTCCTATCTAAGCCTCAAGCAATACAATCTATTCATCACTATTGTTGTGTAAGAACAAGTAAATAAAAAACAAAATTGATAATAGACCAAAAAGGAAATAATGAGCATATTGTACAGGAATATACAGAAAAGAAATAAGAAATATAACTATTACAAATAAATTGAAATGTCATGATGCTGTATTCTAATTCAGTAACATTTAAATACATTATATTGTATACAGTTTGGAGGTAGACTTTTTCCTAGTTAGTTTACAAGTCATAAAATCAAATCTGAAAGGGATCTCAGGAAATTCTTGAATGCATAGCCAAACAAATAGCAAGCAATAATTGAGTACTGGCTTTGTGCAGAATACTGTTTTAGGTGCTGAGGAAGATACAAAAATAAAATACAACCCCTCCATTCATAGAGTTTATGGCCTACTTGGGGGATGACACAAAGAAAAAGGTAGTAGTAAAAATTCCCTTTTACAGATGAGGAAGCAGAAACTCAGAAGTTTCATGACTAGCCCCCTGTTGCTAGAAAGGGTTGTAGAAAGGAAGATGTTAGACTTATTCTTAAAGTGTGACTTACAGCTTTGTGCATTATTTCACCCCACATATCAGCCAAACATGTGGTCTGCAACCTGGTGGCCTCAAACTGTAACTGGGGAAACTACAGGAATAAGATAGAAGGGAAAGTAACCCTTCCGAGTTTATCCAGTAAACTAGCGAAGAGGCCACAACATATTCTCATTCATTCTCTCTCTCCCTCCCTCCCTCTCCACCCTCCAGAAAAGGCAATCATTTCAAAATCCTAATGATAATGAAGTGAAAACATTTAAATCTGTACATTAAAAGTCATTTAATCTTAAACAATAGTTTGTCCCATTTCCCAGTGTAACAAAACAGACACTAAATAAAAACCCATTTCCCAATCAAAAGGAATCAAAACTTATAATTAAGCATCTCCATGACTGTTGTCAGTATGTTGTTTTTTTTTTATTTTGGTCAGACCTTGTCCTGTAGGGGGAAAAGTTGCTAGGTTTTTTTAGTGCTGACTTTAAATGTTTTCTTATTTGGATTCCTATTTGTCTTTGTACAGATTCTATGATTTGCTGAATGATTGAATACTCATTGTATTACACAATCTTTGTGTATGCTTTCTTTTTTTTTTTTTTTAAAGCAATCGGGGTTAAGTAACTTGCTCAAGGCTACACTGCCAGTTATTTCTGGGTGTGGTGCTAAGTATCTGAGCCCAGATTTGATCCCCAGGTCATCCTGACACACTGGTGCTCTTACTTTCTGAGCCACGTGGCCGCCCCTAAGCAATTGGGGTTAAATAACTTGCTCAAGGTTACACGGCCAGGTGTTTCTGGGTGGGTGCTAAGTGTCTGAGCCCAGACTTGATCCCCAGGCCATCCCGACACTGGAGCCGGTGCTCCCACTTGCTGTGCTACCTGGCCCCTGTGTATGCTTTCTTAGTGAACTGGTATGCTCGGTAGACTTGAGATTTACCACTGCTAAGTTGAGTGATATTTTCGAGTGGAAAGTAGCTCATTTTGTAAGTTGAGTGGTAGAAATTAACTTTTATTGCCTTGTCAATTGCACATCAATTGACACTTACTCTGTAAGAGACTTCTCTAACATATCTCTTCACTTTGACACTTATTTAAAACCAATTTAATTTTTAATTTAAACAGAGTCTCATTCAAATCACTCTAATCAGTCAGATAGTGGAGTTTCTGACACCCAGCCAACAGGACATATTCGTTCCCAAAGTATCGTGAGCTCTATCTTTTCAGAAGCTTGGAAACGAGGGACTCAGTTGGAAGAGTCCAGCAAGGTAACAAGCCTGTTTTTAGCCTGCATAGCAAATCTCATGATGCTTTGAAACAGACTTCATTGCAGTGTTGTTCTGTCCCTTTTTTAGGAACTCTTCCTTCTTGGTTCTTTTATTCTTAGTGTCTTTCTTTATAATGGTTGGGGGTGGGGGGTGGGGATCACTATCTTCTATTTAAACAGATGTTCTCAGGTCAGTTGGTCATCGGTGGTTCAGAGTGGATTTATTCAGCTTGTGCTTAAGAGCCTCTTGCTTCACTAAATTTCTTGCCTTTTTTTTTTAACCATTTTCCTGCTCGTTCTCCTCTTCCACAAAGTTATGGAGGAAAGGAATGAGCTCTAATTCATCATCTTTAAAATTTTTATTCCTAACTCTTGTGTTCCTGAATCATGCTGCCTTGTTGAATTGGACACTTCCTCCTGGAATATTAAATCAGTGGAAAAATCTTTGATATGAAATCTTTGAACTGAATGTCTAATCCAGCGGTTCTCAACTTTTTTTTTTTGGTCTCAGGACCCCAAAGAGCTCTTATATTTTGTGTATATGTGTATTTACATATATTTATCTATATGTATTTATTATATATACATACGTACACATATACATATGTGCTGCATTAGAAATTAAAATTGATAAACTTTAAAAATATTTGTTTAAAATAACAGTAAATCCACTGCATGTTAATATAATTTTTTTTTAATAAAAGATGACTATTTTCCCCCAAAAAAGTAGTGAAAAGAGTGGCAATGTCTGGCTTAGTAGAAAACAGCTGGATTCTCATTTGCTTCTGCATTCATCCTGTTGTAATATGTTGTTTTGGTTGAAGTACGTGGAAAAAAAGATCTGGCCTTATAGTTAATGTTGGTGGGAAAGGGGAGAGTATTTTAATAGGCAAACATTGTCTTCATATTATTGTGACCTTGGGGATTCCCTGGGGTCCACAGACCATACTCTGAGAACCACTGGTCTAGTCCAGTCACCTTATTTTACAAATGAGGAAACTGAAATCGAGAAGTAAAATTAAGTGCCCCACATCCCATTGTAGTGAAGAGCAGCACTGCATTTCAGTTAGTTCCTTGACCTTAGAGGTCATCTAGTTAAAATCTTTCCTCATTGCAGAAGTTCTATTACATCTCTGCCAAATGACCTCCTCTTTAAAACATCCAGTTCAAGAACTCACTATATTTCATATAGCAACTGCTGTTTCAGTTAAGTTTTTATTCAGTAATTGTTTGCTAGTGCTGTGATGTGAATTACTTGTCAAATGAACTCACCAGCTGAATCAAATTGAAAATTTACCATAAGTGATGTCAATTTGCTTACCTTCTGATTATAGGTTACTGAATAGAACTCTAATTCAAAACAAATTAATATTGGAGTTTAGGGAAAATTAAGTCAACACAGAATTTTTAGAAATTTTTACTCCCTCTTTGCCTTTTAATTAGTTCTGATGAATCAAGAACCATGCTTCAGGAAATTCTACTAATTGTAATTTCCAGAATAAAATCCTCCATTTTATGAAATTTCTAATAATGTTATCCACATAGGTTTTGACCTGTAGAAATGCCCCAAAACAAAGACCTAAAGATTTTGTGTTTTAAAATGGTTTGGTTGTCATTGCAAAGTAAAGGTTAACAGGAATAGAAGGAGTTGAAAAAAATGTTCAAGTCAGAAATTTTGGTAGGCCCCCCCCCTATGCAGCAGTGGAGATTTAAGTTTCTATTACCCTTCCTCTGTATTTCTCCTGTTACCTCAGTCTCAGATGCCCAGGGTGAAGGCCGGCAGCAGAACTAAGGTCTGCATATCCAAGATGCCTAATATGGGCTGCAGCTAAGGTCTGGGACTGTTCTTTGAAAACACGTTAACCTGAGTGATTCATAGAACCAAATCTTACCAACTAACCCTTTTTTTGAGAGCTGTTTGATCCTTTTATGTGATAATGCTAATTAGCCCTAAATTTCAATCTGACAGTTTAAAGGTATCTAACAAACTGGTTAGAAAATCCTTTGTAATGTGATATAAATAATTCTTGCAGTAACAATCACAGTTTAAAACCCAAAAGGTCATGCCCAAATTATTTAAAAAGCAGAAAAAGAAACAAATATTGCCCAGGATATTTCTACTATCATTTTCAGAAGTTTTTAATCACATCTTTACATTAATGAACTGATGCACTAAATGATGGTGACTCCAGTAGCACTAAGAAATATTTTTTAAGTCATCAGCAGATTTCCATTCCTTCTGGATTTCCTTTTCTCAGACCTTTGAGATTATTCTCACTTTCTCCTGCTTTTTTTCCTATATAATAATGGGGATTTTTTGTCGTCACTCACTCTAATGTTCATGAATCATTTCTTTATGTATTTTCCAGTAAAACAAATATAAGGAAATCATGTCCCCCTTTTACCTGCATTGCTGGACTTCTGTGCATGTTGGATGCAAGTGTCTCGTACGAATACAAGTGTGTGTGTCAAGCTCAGCCCTGTATGACTGTGCACGCCTGCTGAATATTTTCATGCTCTCATATGTCAGCACACTAGCATCAAAAAGCCATCCTCATTCATCAAGAGGCCCTCCACCAGCACATCCTAAACCTAATCCATGCATCTGCTTGATGCGGTTGCAATCATGGAATGAAAGGTTGTCCTCTCTTCTCATGACGGTTCCCTTTCAAGACAGGATGTGTCAAAATAATAACCACAGATCATAAAATTCTCTATCCTGTCACTATCTAAAGTGCTTCCACACTAGGAAATCCTTTCCCAGGTTGATAGGCAGTCTAGCTATCTGCTGTTTGAGCATATTCTTAGATGTCCCTCCTTCCCAGAGAGCCAAGTTTCTTCCTGTCATGTGATCTATCCATCTTCATCCTCTTGCTACATCTTCTTCATGCATGTTCCAGACTCCTTTTTTTTTTTTTAATAGATAAGCAAATCAGAACTGAACTTTATAACCTTTTTTTTGTCTCCCTTGTCTCCCTTTTTTTTATACTCCTTTTAGGCCAGAATGGAGTCTTTGAACCGACCTTACACTTCACTTATGCCCCCTTTGTCCCCACAAACTAAGCCAGTTGCCCCCTATACTGCTTCACAGCCATCCCCCCCCCCCCCCCCCCCCCCACCCCCTCCTCCACCCCCTCCACCGCCTCCTCCACCCCCTCCACCCCCTCTCCCCAGCCAGGCTGCACCTTCTTCAGTTTCAGCAGCCACAATGTTTGTCAAATACAGTACAATAACCAGGCTGCAGAATGCTTCTCAACATTCAGGACCTCTCTTTAAACCCCCCCCACCCCTGGTGACACAGCAAGTGTCAGCGGCCGCACAGTCAGGAAAGCCTCAGCTGTTGGTGCCTCCTAATGGAGTAGTTCCACCTCCCCCTCCTCCACCCCCACCTCCTACCCCAGGATCAGCTATGGCTCAGCTAAAACCAGCCCCATGTGCCCCATCAGTTCCTCAGTTCAACCCCCCACCTCCACCTCTGAAAATCCATCAAGTGCAGCAGAATGTTGTTCAGGCTACTCCTCCTGTTCCTCCACCCCCCCCTCCTGTTCCTGCACCCCCACCTCCTCAAGCCCCTCCCAAACCCCTGGTGACTGCGCCACCAACCAGCACCAAAACTGCATCACCTACTGTATTACAAACCCCACTCTCTGTTCCTACCCCTCCAATTCCTCCAGCAAAAAAGCAGCCAGTTTTTCCCATTTCCCAGATTCCACAATCTCCGCCTGCGCTTCCTAGTCCAGTCCCCCCACCAACATTACCAAAACAGAGCTTCTGTGTAAAACCACCTCCTTCTCCACAGTCTCCAGTGCCATCTGTTGTGAAGCAGATAGCCAGCCACTTCCCACCTCCTCCATCAGAGCCTCAACCTTTAAAGCCTATGCCATTGAGTGTGACACCACAATCTCCCCCTGCTGTGAAAGCCAAGCCTAAGTGGCAGCCCAGCTCTGTGCCATCCCCTGACTTTCCTCCACCTCCACCTGAAAGCACCCTTGTATTTCCACCTCCACCAGCAGCAACACCAGGGGTCTCTCCCGCCCCTGATAAAATTGGATCTCCAGTCAAAAAGACCAGCAAGACTTCTAGTCCAGGGGGGAAGAAACCACCCCCAACACCACAGCGAAACTCCAGCATCAAATCTAGCAGTTGTACAGAATATCAAGAGTCTAAAAGACCTTCAGTGGACAGCCTTGTTAGCAAATTTGCACCCCCCTCAGAACCTTCAGGGTCTCCCAACAAGGAAAGTCCACTCCCTCCTGCAGCTCCACCAAAACCTGGAAAACTCAATCTCTCTGGAGTCGGTCTACCAATAGTTGTCCAGCAAGGAGGCATTTCAGCAAAAGTACCTGTTATGAGTGGACCCGGTAAGGACTCAGTGGTAGAATTTCCTTCTCCTCCTTCAGATTCTGACTTTCCACCTCCTCCACCTGAAATAGAGCTCCCTCTACCACCAGTAGAGATTCCATCAGTATTTTCAGGAAACGCTCCTCCAAAAGTGGCTGTTGTTAACCCTCAGCCACAGCCATGGTCCAAAACATCAGTGAAGAAAGCCCCTCCACCCACAAGGCCCAGACGGAATGATAGTACCCGCCTCACACAAGCAGAAGCCACAGAGCAGCAGGTGACTGCCACAGTCCTTCCCCAAGTGCCCACTTCTCCCAAGTCCAGCCTTAGTGTCCAACCTGGATTCTTGGCCGACTTAAATAGGACACTGCAACGGAAGTCCATCACCCGGCACGGCTCCCTCTCTTCTTCCCGGATATCCAGAGCAGAGCCAACTGCCACCATGGATGATATGGCGTTACCTCCTCCACCCCCCGAACTGCTTTCTGATCAGCAGAAGGTTGGCTATGGAGGTAGCCATATCTCAGGCTATGCAACGCTGCGGAGGGGACCACCTCCTGCTCCCCCTAAAAGGGACCAGAACACCAAGCTCTCTAGAGACTGGTAGCTATTACTGGATTCTGGATAATTCTAAAGTCAACTAATCTAACCTATAAATTCAAGTGTTCATCACCTCCCTGCGTGATAGATAATGTGATCAAAATGGTATTCAGCTGTAGCTAAGGGTAATTGTATACACTCCCCACTGTCCCCCATACTTAGTCCAAAAACGGGTTGTGTGTTTTGGGTTGGGTGGGGTGGGTGGAGGGGATATGTGTGTCTTATCCCTTGATGTTTCTTTTTTTCTTTCACGTGGATTGGACCAAAAACCTTTCTTACTTTTTTCTGCGTTTGAGGTATTTTGTAGTGTCTGTCCATGTGCAATGAGACTCAGTTTGTGCATGTTTTATATTATATATTGAGTAGGTTTATAATGGGACACTTCTCACAATTATAAAAGACAACCAGAATGTTTGGTCTATCTAGATTGTTTGAGTCTTCACTTTCAGGAATAGGGAGGGAGCATTTTAAGCCAGGAAAAGCTCATTATCTCAAGGGTGATAGCAATACCAGGACAGTCTGTGACTAGCTGCTTAAAATATAGACATAATACAACCAAAACATTCTGGCTATAGAAACTAAAAGAAAGTAGAAATTATTTGGTGATCTGGAGTGAAATGAATTTCTGCCACAAGTAGCCTTCTAGAATGTGGCTTTCTGTCCCTGAGAAAATAAGGGATAAATTACCTGTCAGTAAGCTTTGTTAGTTCATTTTACTGTTAACCAGGGGTACCATTTCAATCCCTTCCTTGAGTTTCTTGAGTTTCCTTGAGCTTTTAATTATTTGGTTCCATGTTTCTTTGTTTTGATTTAATAGGATATTCATGTCTGGTACCAACCATCTAATGATGTTGATATGTTCCAGGATACCAGTCATCCTTTAGTATGTGTGTGTGTTATGTAGCTATGTGTGATATGTTATCTCTGCATAATATGTACACACATTATACAAATATATTGTTGCCCAAAAAACATCTCTGGGGAGAATAATTACCTCGTACATTTCCTCTGTTCTCCCTAGCAGGAGCGACTAGGAATTATAGGAAATTTAATTTAAGCTTCTAGTTCTTTATCTGTTTCAGCATTAATGAATGCACTAATCCATGAACACATTCTGTACCTTACATGGAACTTGAGAATATCATATTATAAGGCTTCAAAAGAGGAGGGGGGAAGAACACAAATCAGAATCCTGCCCTTATAAATTGTGAAGGCTTATTAAGCTTCCAGATAAGTGACTGGAATATCAGATTATGGGTACTTGATATTGACCGCCTGTTGTGCAATGTGCAGTGCAGCATGAAATCACAGTGGAACAACTCCAGATCTAGTGGTGTTTTCTAGCTAATATTGTTCCATGTCAGTTTTTATTTGGAGGGAAAAGGAGGAAGGGATGGCCCTCAGAAATCCTGTCCTGTCACCTTGATCTTGGGGAATGGGAGGAGCTGCTTTACACACAACACTGTATATAACCTGCCCAGCAAGCATGAGCAAATGAATATCAATGAAAAAAAGATGTTCATATTTGTAAAGATGAAAATATCAAGACTGTGACCCTAAGGAAGAAGGAATCCAAATAATAGTCAAGTTTTACCAAAAAGATCTAGCGTGAAAATTTTCCCCCTTAGAAAACAGTGCACCCTAAAGAGTGAAGTGTGAAATGAAAGTAAGCAGCACCTCCATTCCTGCATCACAATTCTCCTGTGTTCATATAGTTTGAGCAATAAGACCACTGTGCATTTTAAAGCAATGCTACTTTAAAAAGCACTTTTTTTGTATTTTTCAATTGTTCACAAAACTTCATGTGTTTTAACATTTATGTGCTTATGAAGTGTCCTTAAAAGCATCTGCATTGTTGATTCTGAAGCATGCCCTGGTTTAGCCGGCTAACATCGCCTTCTAGAAGGTTAAACTATGCTGTTGTCCATGGGTGCTGCTGTCATTTTCCACGGCCTTCTACCTGCAGTTTTGTATTGTAAGGATTGCCTTCCCACCTCTTCTCTGAGGTGGAGGTATTAAGGACAGGAATGCAGATTTCTCTGTTTAGCACTGAGTTTAGCTGTGACGTCAAACTTATGAAGTTAGAGGACTGTTTTTTCCCTATGAAAAATCAGATCTCTTCTTTCCTCCCTTGGACCTTCAAAGTTTTTCTAGTTTTTTATTTTTTATGGTTCAGATAAGACTCTAAGAAATAATATTCATTCATTGTTCCCTATTAAATTCATTAGGATTCCCAACTTTTTCTGCCTTCAACAATGGCCAATAATTGTCGCTCATTTTCACTTGCAACCACAGACTCTTTGAATGAACACTAATGGAAGTTTTTGGAGGCAGAAATGATGCTTCAGACCTTTGGTAAGGAACACATTACAGTAAGGAATTAGAAGTGATTTTTTTTTTTAAGTTTTGGCAGTCTTGGTTGAACATATAGCCATTTCTGTCTTTGAGAAAAAATAGAAATATAACAAACTATCAGCTTATGTTTTATGTCTTATGTGGCTGCAGGAAACATCTGAATTATAAACCAAAATAAAAGTTCTTAACTTTGGAAGTTTAGATTTTTCTTCTAGAAGGTTTTGTTTTGGTTTGGGGGGGAGTTGTTTTTTGTTTTTTTGCTGCTGATATCTTTAAGCCTTTTTTTCCCAAGGGGCTTTTGGGGGAAGATTAGGGATTCTTTAAAAAAAAAAAGCAGCCCTCAGATCTTCGATTTTGGGTGTTTTTGTAGCCATTCCTTTTTCTCTGTAGGTTCAGGGAAATATATCTACTGCCAGATGACACTAGTACTGTGCCTTCCTTTCACTGCCTCTGCTAACAGTTCCAATCCAGCACCTTTTTTCCAGACCAAGAAGAGAAAGCTGGAAATTGGGCTTGGCAGCATTGACTCCAAGGACCTCAAACAGTTCAGCTTTAAATTACTGCTTTAGATGGCAGTGCAAATTGGTGGTTATTACATGTACTAACCTGCTTATTACCTACAAACTGTACCATCAGGTTTGAACTACAGCAGGATCAATTCTTTCTCTGGTAATAATGTAATTTATGTGTTTTTGTTTTTGTTTTTTTTTAACTTACGTGTGTTAATGTAAACATTAAAATATTCAAAAGATAAATTATGGGATCTGGTCTTGGAAATTAGCATCACAATTTTGCCAGTGTGGCTTTTGGTGAACAGAGAGATATAATCTGGTTCCTCTCTATTTGAAACAAGTGATTATCATAAGGTTGCTGTAGCTTGCTAATTAGATCCATAATTTGCAAGTTGTTGCTTTAAGTGAGAAAAACAAGTCTGAAACAGATTACTGGAAAAAAGGAAAATGTCAAGCTATGCCTTACCAATCATTGATACTTTGACTGCTCTTAAAATTTCTCGTGCATTTTTGGCTGTCTTTAACTTTGACTCTATAGAGTGCTGGTCCCTTTCTAGGAGTAGATTTGCTAAGAGCCAGGTTATGATCCAAACTTGAAATATACTCCTTGGTGAGATTATTTTTAAATTATATTATACTTAGAATGGATGTGTTCATATGTTATCCACAGTGAGCTCTTACAAAGTAAATGTGCAAGAAATATTCAGGTAAAGTGATATTCATTATATACTGCAAGGAAGATGGGGACCCAAAGTAGCAACATGAAGCATGTTCTTCCTCCTTGTGATTGATTGCAACTGCCACAACCTAGTACTAAAGTATATAAATGCCTTTCATTACAAAGACACAGATGGCAGCAGATATGGTATGGATTAGTTTGAGTTAGCCAGCAGCTACTTTTGAACTTTTTTCTCAGCCAAAGAATGAGTGAGGGGAAAGGCCTTTTCCAAAACCTTTAACCAAATTTTACTACATTCCTGAGAGGAGCATGGGTTTCTTTCCCACCTGTCCTGGGTGCATTATTCCCTCTAACCACCCCTCCTCCCCAAAAAATCAAGATAATTTCCTTTCATGGTTATATCTACCATTTATTTTAAAATTATTTTATTATAGCAAGTAAACCTCTACAATGCAGATCTGCTAATTCAGCACCCTAAACATCTGACTTCACACAAAAGTTAAGAAGGCACTGATTTCACATTCCTTTAAATATAAACAACTTTCTGATGAATGTTTTGTTTGTGGCAAGGATACATCTGTATTCTTTTCTTTCTAGTAAAATAAACTTGAGACTGGGCCCAAAGAATAATTAGTATGAAAACTAATGTCTTCCATTAGTTTTAGATGGATAAATAATCCTTTAAGATAGATACATCTTTCATTGAACTCTGAAGAAAGAACATTTAGATTTTCATTCACCCAAACTATATGCGAATTTCTGTACTTGGCTGCTCATTAACCCAAAATTAAATTTGTGTCTATAATAACCAAGAGTACAAATATAATTCCATAATGATTAAAGAAAAAATTTACCTCACTCACACTGAATGTTAAAAAATTTTTTTATTTGAGCTTCTTGGATATGTGCCAAAATACTAACAAGGTTCACTGTATACCTTGAATTCCTTGGAGGAACAACATTCTAGAAGTCAGTTAAATACATTAATCCATAATGGCTGATGAAAGGAAGGTCCAGGAATAGCAAAAATGAAAAAACCATGGTTACTTCACTAGCTATATAAAAACATCACCCCAAATGGAATGACTTCAGTCATGAATGTTGTTAGGTGAGTTCAGGGCTGTCTACCAAAGATGTATTAAGTGTTAGGAAAGCCAAGTAAAAGGTATTGCATTTGGAAAAGATCATCACAGAGGTATAAACCATACTTTGTGAAAATGAACATCTGGATAGTGTTTGTTTCTAGAAGTAATTTGTCATGAATAATTGAGTCAATTAGCTCCTCTTTTAAGATATTCTTTGAGTTTAAAGAAAATCACAGTTCAATTAAATTTCTTCCTGTTTTTCAAACCTTATTAAAGGACTAGCACTTGGAATTAACATAATATTTGTAAACTTATGTTTCAGTCATCACTCCCCAAAAATATTTTTTCTTTATCTTTTTAAAAACTTATGAAACAAGCATTAAGTGGAATATTTCCCATGGTTTTGCAGCTTCATTTTGTTAACAGCCATTAATGGAATTCTGTACAGAGATGCACATTAAAAGTCATTAATCTGTGCAAAAGCGTGTACTAGATGTAAATACATTCATGTTTACCGCTTTTTTAAGAAATTGCACCTTTTATCTTTAAATGCGATTGCCTCCCCCATTTCCTACTCCCTCACTCCAACCCCTTAACCCGTATTTGGGGGGAGGGAGAGAAGGCTCTTAGAAACTTGAGTTCTACAGTTGGGGAGAGCTTTGCCATATATAAATATATATATGTATGTATAAATATACTTTTTTAAAAGCATGGGAGAGAGGACAAAAAGAACTGCATTATAAAGTACCCAATATACAAAAGAATATGCACAATTCAATAAGGATGTAGTTAAATTCAATATTTTTTTGTCTTGTCTTTTGCATACCTGTATGCTCTTATTTCATAATGTGCCTTGCTCCCTGATTGTGTGAAAATAGAGAGATATATTCAGTACTACTGACCATGTTTTCATTATACTGCTGGATTAAGTTATTTTACTGAGTCACTCTCTTGCCAATTATTGTTAGTAAACTATTGTAATGGATGGTGGTCCTGAGGTCAGTGTAAATTTTTTTTCTTTTACATGTTTCCATTATGTAAGTTTATTGAAACCTTAATAAAATATCGGCTCCATCTATATGTGGGATCCCCCTACTCCCCGCAGCTGATCTGCAAATGTTCACATTCCTAAATGGCAAAACAACTGGTCCTCCTTATACCGTGATTTTTCCTCAAGGGTTAATTCATTTTTTGTTTTTCTCATGCCAGTAACAGGTTGTGAATAAACATAAATGGACATACTGGAAAAACAGTAGGATTGCATCAATTTTTTTTCCTAAAGTTATTCAGGGGCAGACGGGAGGTGGAGGAAGGCAATGAGGGGAACCACCCAACATCAGAGAAGGTGATTTTGGACATAATACCGGGGCTTCTTAAACTTTGTTCTACTAAGGACCCCTTTTCAGAGTCCAGCAACCTTTGTTGGAATTTTGTGGCTAGAGGGCATGCACCATGCAAAGTGTGCATCCTTTGTGTACAGAACCAAGGCTACAGTGAAGTTGTGCCATGCAATATGGGCAAACATTGCCAGAAACACCTCAGATTCATTACACATTTGATTTTTAACTAATTTTTGGTCACTGCATATTCAGAAACCTTTCATTGTTGCCAAGTTTCTCACAACCCCATATGGGGTTGCACACAGCTTAAGAAGTGCTACAGCCCTCAGTGCTTAGTTCAGTGCTAAGCCTAATCACTAATTTTATTTGGAAAAAGCTTTTATGTACTCCTATCTTATTTGTTTTCTCTTCACTTATTTATACAAGTGTAGTGACCATGCTGCCTTCTTCAATATCAGGACTGTTCCATTTTCCCAGCTTTTATAGTCAGCGAGAGGACAATGCAGCTAGAACAAACTACAGTCCTCTAGTACATAATGATAAGAGGCCCAAAGAAGTTGTTAATTGGCTCTTGGCAATCTAGGTCAATTAAAACTGTCTAGCACTCTTTCATTAGAAAGGGTGATCTTTGTGATCTCCAAAGAAAATAACAAGTGATTGGATGCTTGGCCAGCAATCCATACTGAGAGACAAAAGAAAATTAAGTCCCCTTAATTCTACCATCAGATTTTTTTCACCCCAAAACCACTTCTGCCATCACTTTCAAAACCCAGCGTTTCATACTATGAAGATGTACATTCCTAGCAACCACTCAAATAGACACCAATTTAGATTTTGTCTACAAGATTCAAAGGGCTGAAAGAGCATAAAACTGCCAGAATGCGATCACTTAGTCCATTATAGCAGCTAGCTGAATGCCAGGAAGAATTCATCAGTGTTTACATGTTTAAGAATTTTATTGCTCACCTGATTTCACACCTCCAGCAGAATTATCCATCAAAGACAGGCAAAGCTTCTGAGTCAGTGTCTTCATTTGTCAAACAGGAAGAATAATTCACAGAATTGGTGTGACTATCAGAGCATTCTGAAATCTTTAACTGCCATACAAATGAGTTATTATAGTACGTACCCAGCAATCACCCCAGAAATAGTCAATAAAAGACCAATAATTGCAAGGAGGGAAAAGCATTCTCAACCTTGTATTTAAAAGTATTTTAATGTGACATGCCAAGAATAATCTCCCAAATGGCCTTGGTTTAGAGCCTCAGTCATCTTTTTTTTTGGGGGGGGGGTCTATTTAGGAAGTTTAGAATGCTTACCCCAAACACACTTTAAGGACAATTTGATACCACTGAAGTTAAAATGGTTCCATTACAAGAATAAATACATTTGCCAGTCACTTCTATGTGCTTTGTGAGTTTTTATTTAGGACTTAAAACAAGTTCTTAATACACAGCAACAGTTAATTCCAAGTACAATCTAAAAAAAAATGTAAAAAGTCGATGTTCCCCACTCATTTGGAGGCAGCTTAACGGCACACATACACTAAACATTACTCATAGCAGACAAGCTGCTCCCCAGAGTCCTCCATGGTTTAGAACATCTCACTGCCACCAACTACCTTCTCTCTGGGAGCTAAGAATACATCACCTGGATTAGTTAGCACTGCCAGAGCACAAGTCACGGCCATCCTACTTGTAAACCATATTTTTCTGTTGTTTCTTAAAAATGTACGTGGACACAAGGTATGGTAGAAACTGCTTTTCCATAGAATTCTGAAGTTGCAAAAGACACTTCCATTTTAATGTGAAAATAAGCACTTTTGTGTGTTTTATTTATTTTTTACAAAAATGTTTCAAGATATTTAGCAAGGTTTATTTATTTGCATAAATAATCCATTTGTACACAGGTTGGCCCTGTCATATTTGTCAATTTTCATATCATTGTATGAGTTTCAATAAGAAATAGGAACAAATATTAGCAGAAAATAAACTTCAGCTATCAAGCACAATGCCTCTTTAGTGGATGGCTATTTATAAGCCTCTCTTATAAGACTGCTGTGCAGTGCACCTCCCACTGCTAAAATACCATATAAAACTTGTTTGCAACATATGCCTGGTCAAGGAGAGAAGACTATTTGTACTAAATAGCAATTCACATTTAAGTACCATTTTTTAAAAATTCCCATCTTGCTAATGAAGGTTGCACTCAGCACACTGATTTAATTCAAAGAGGAATTGTGAATAATACTCTAATGGCATTTATCAAAACATGGCCATACTTTTTTCAAGTATCTTCCTAAAGACATCAAGTGGAAATCCAATGTTCTCACAGTTTTAAAGAAAAACGTAGCATATTTAATCAAAACAGCATGGTATAGTGGAAGGACCACTGGACTGGGTGGCATGATTCTAGTCCTGGCTCTACCACTAACTAGCTGTGGGACCTTGAGCAAGTCACTTAATGTCCCTGGGCCTCAGTTTCCCCAGGAGGGGGCTGAACTAGATGACCTAAGGTCCCTTCTGGCTCTAATAATTTTTATGAATCTAAGTAAACCCATTTGGGGATGTCCCCCCCCCCCTTAACACCAGTGAAGGTGGAATTCCCAGCCAGTGAATTAAGTGTAAACTGATGGAAATTAAATGCCTACCTTCCTATTTCTTAGAGATTGCCTGCTACCCTCTATATAAGGCTGTTTTTAGTGTCACGGTGAGGCTCAGGACACAACATGCTCTCTCCACTAGAGAAATATGTGGTTAAGGACAATAGGAGAGGTATTCTAATGTGAAGGCAAGTGCTGGAATAAGGAAAAAGTTTAAAACTCAAAAAAAGTACACATAATCTCCTACCTTACCAGAACTAAAAATCCCATTAAGTTGCTTTTTTTTTCCCCAGGAAGTAGTAACACACTGATGAAATAACTGAAGATTTACCACCACAGCTACATGAATACTATCATAAGGATGAAAGAAACTGGTAAATTATTAAACAAAATCAAAAGGGGGCAGGGAGCATCTTTCTGCCTGGTGACATCAGTCCCTCAGAAACGTTATCAATACCAGCTGCCTGCTCACCCTAACTAAACTGCCAGAAACAAGGACCACTGAGGGAGGTAGAAACAAAACAGCCAAGCAATGGCAAACACTGCTGAACAACACTTAGAGGCTCATCTTTATGAATCCAACAGCAGGCTGAGCCTGGCAACATCTCAGTTGGCACTTTTAAAGTTTATGTCGTCTTCACCCTAAGGCCATAGAACAAGGAAGTGTATTTTCATTCATATCTCCATGGAAATGAAATAGCAAAAGAGGAACAGCCATATTGGGCCACGACTCTTTGGGGGGTGGGGGGATTGGGAGAAAGGGTGAAGGTAAAAATATAATCTAGGAAAACATGATTCCAGAGGGAAAGGGTTTAGTATTGGTTGTGGTCCTAGAACACACTTTATTATGGACCGTGATTGCCTTCCCCTCATCTCTAGTGACAACATTGCTGAGGGCTGGTCAGTAGCTTTGGACTTGGATCACCTTTGCTGCAGCATTCTGCACTGTTTCTCAAATTTAAGTTTTTCCAAGCTTTTTTAAAGTTATTTTTTTCAACAGGACAAAAGGGGGAAACTTACAAATGATAAAATTGGAAACAGCACCCTCACTATTTATTAGTAGCATGCAGTCTATGAAATATTACATACATTAAATTCTCCAATTACTCTGGGTTTTGATCACATAGAATCCTCCCTAGACAAGCTATAGAATTATAAACTGTACAAAATAAAAAATATGCATGAAATCCAACATTTTTTTTTACACATCAGTACTAAATAGAGCAAAAACCAGCAGCAATTGACCCATGGACTCCCTCCACAGTGACTCTACAAGATGAAAAACTTCACAAATGTCATTAGCAGATAGCAAAGAAAGCACTGGTCCTAGAAGCAAAATCCATTCCTAGAGAAAACCTTAAGTTTATCTCTGAAAGCGTAACTCAGCTGACATGTGTTTCTGTAACTGAATTTGGTGAGCTGTCAAGATTACCTTTTGGACTTCAAAAATGTGTCTGCTAACCCACACTAAGCACTCTGAAGCAGAAAATCCAGCACGTATGAGTAGATACTGGGAATAAATAGTTTAAGGAACATATTTTTAAAATAAAGTATATACCCAGTACTTAAGACCAACACCACCACTCCACCCCCCATCTCCTCCCCCCCCCCCAAAAAAAACCCTAGGCACATCAATCCACTTCAGGCAGTAAAAGAGTCTTAGCTTATCTTAGAGTCAGCCACAGATTGGGTCTAAAATGGAAATAAAAGGCTTAAAGAGATACCTAGTGCTAATGCTGTTGAGGAAAAAAAAAAGATTTTTGGTCAGGTTTGCTTAAAAAAGAGTGCCTTTAGGCCCAAGTGAGTAAGCTAACGAATATAGGATTCCCAGCTGTTAGAAGGCTTAAAAATAAGATCCCTAAATGACTGTGGAAAAGAGGCAGGGAGGAGTTTGTGTTTTGTATTTGTTTTTTGATAAAAGCACTATATAACTGGACCTCAGTTAAAATTTTAAAAGAGCTTTGTGGTCAAAGCTTCATGCTAACACCCTGCCCACCTGTCAATCAAATACACTAAACCTTGTTGTTCTGTCAGCACAAGATCAATCAACACTGTGCACACGCCCTGGCCTAACTTAATTTGGCTGAGTGTCTTAGAATCTGGGTCAATAGCATAAGGTGAACTGAACTGGTCCCCTTAGTAGATCATTTCTTATTCAGGACTACCATACCCTAAAAGGATCTGGGGTCTTTGGAGCTATTTATTAAATTAACTGTGGAAAAAATGTATTGCTCTTATTTTTGTTATATTTGTCATGTGGACACAAGCGTTGTTACTTTCTTCTACAATCTTGTTCAAGTTCCACTAGAAGGTTTAGCCCACGCAACTAGCAGCACCAGTACTTGACCTACTAAGCTTATTCCGCTATTGCAATTTTAATCTTGGATAATCTAAGGTGAAAAAATATTTTAACAGGAACAGGTACCTTATTTTCCAATTGAGAACAATACTCAAGGGTTTTGTTCTTAGTTCTTTTTTGTTTTTTAAATGTAAAAAAAAAGAGAAGTATAAGGGGAAAGCTGCTTAAATAGTACGGGTAAAGCTGGTCTTTAATGACCAGAGAGAATAGCAGTCCTTTAATTTCCACTGTGGAGACTTGCCAACAGACCTAAATATTGCTTGTTCTTTCAAAATAAGACTAATACAATTTTTCTACATACTGAAAAAATTAAGAGAAACATCTGCTCTGAAGTCCATTTTTTTTCTCCTCAAAGATTTAATGCTCAGAACAAAGTTTTCACCTTGACTGCTAATGAGAATATATGTCATCCAAATGTTAACTTAAAATCTTCAGGCTTGATCCTCAAAACCTGAAGGAAATATAACCTCCATTTCACTATACCCTGTGCTATGGGATGACTGACCCTTGTTACAAGTACTCTGGATGTATGAGCCATAGGTGGCAATGTAGTTTTCATCAGAATACTAAAGTAAATTTGTGGCACTATTAGCTAGTCTTACAAGTCCCTAACACTTTCTAAACTTCATCATCTAAAGTACTTAGGCTGATATAAAAGTCAGTTTTGCATTCACTTGCTCCAGCCACAGAGTGCTAAGAAATTGCAAATTCTAACTGCATTAAACAAACAACCTGGAAAGCTTTTTATGTGAACTTTCATATACATTCTCCAGATGTTTCATCCTCAGGTGGAAAAAAAAAAGTGACTAAGATTGCTCACTGGGTCATAAGGTTAACACCATCGTATTATTATCTTTGGCATTTCTAATGCCAAGCACTAAATTAGCAAGGGAGAAAAACTCTGGATTAGACAGGATTCCTGAGAAAGATCCTATATTCTACCTCAGTCTTATTTTGACTTTGTTTCAGTTAAAGATCATTTCATATTCTACACACCCAGAAATGAATGTCAGCTTAGTTACTTCAAAGAGCTCAGCACAGCCACCACTAACCATCAGAAGATCCATTTGTTCATACTTAGGTCACTAACTTTCTTTTTTTGTAATTTTTAAGCCAAAACACATAAGTAGTTTTATTACAATTATCCTTATCCTTTATCCATGAGTTCACATGAGTGTATTCCCCAGAGCCTTGTGTAAATCTGGAGAGTCCCTAATAGTTCCTTTTGATCCTGGCACAACATCACCAATCTTCACTCAGAATAATGCATGATGGATTCGACATAATTCCCTGGGAAAAGCCCAGTCACTCCATTCATGACTCCCTCATACCAACCATCATCGTTCTTCTTGATGACATAAATGATAGCTCCTTCCTGAAATGAGAGCTCATCCTCTTTGTCTTTTGTGTAATCATAAATCGCAACAACTAGAAAGGAAAAAACACAAGTGGACAGGTCAGCACAGGGACTCTCTCTCAAAGAACAAGTAATTTTCTAAAAGCAAATTAAAAAAAAAGGTTCTGCCCTGTGTCGATTACAGACTTAGCTTACTCAAAATGGCAGACTTAACATTTTAACCAGAAGAGACTTCAAGCTTCCCTAAGGTCCTCCTGGTTGAAAATTATCTGGTTATTAGGACCATTACAATGACATTATAAACATGCCCTAATTACATGAGTCAGTCAATTAATATTTATTAAGTGCCTACTACACGATACCGTGCTAAGCACTGAAGATACAAAAAGAAGCAAAGCACAGTCCCTGCTTCAAAGAGCTCACCCACCATCTACTTACAGAGGACACATTATACTTTTTTTTTTAGGTCGAAGTGAATTAGAAAATTATAATTCTTTCTATTCTACCTGAAGAGTCTTCTCCATCACCCTGTAGGATGCAAACATTACTATCAACTAACTTTTTCTGGACCCAACCTCAGCATCTCTGGTAACTTTAACAAAAAATTTTCCTCAGTTGCAACTTGCATGTGCTCTATATCATCTTGTAAAGGGTTAAGTTTAATTATTAAGCCTCAGACTTCTTAGGAAAATTAGAAATGAACTAATAAATATTTAAAAGTCCCCTTTTCTCCCTTTGGTTTGTTTTATTATAGAATACCAGTACTAGCTGATTTGATGAAAAATTTCAAGTTTCTAATCCATTTGAGTAAAATCCAAATGATTCTCAATTAAGCTATGAAATCACTGTAATATGTTAGGAGAAAGAGATAACATTAATATTTTATCTATCAATCCATACGCATTTTAAAGCACTGCTAGGCACTGTGCCAGGTGCTGAAAATATAAAAATAAAAAGAAGGAAGCTCACACCCTATCAGGGATGACAAAATTCCCATATGCTGTAAAAGTACATACAAAACACACAAACAAGGTATGTGAAGAAATTACTTTTTTAAAATATATTTTGCATTTATATAAGCTCCTTTGGGACAGGAATTTAATTTTTAAATTAAATTTTTTATTGATATTTTTGTTTTTACATTGTCAGTAAGTATTTAAGAAGTACCTCCTATGTCCCAGGTACTGCGCTAAGCTTGGGAGATATAAAGGCAGTCCTTGCTCTCAAGATTTGCTCACAATTAAATGAGGGAGCCAAAAACAAACACAAATTATATGTACAGGCTAAATGGGAGATAAACAATACAGGGAAGGCACTGGAACTAAGTGAGCATCAGAAAAGACTTCTTAGAGAAGGTGGGATTTTAGTTGGGACCTGAGAGTCTAGAAGTGGAGATAAGGAAAGAGAGAATTCAAGGGATGAGGGATAGTCAGTAAAAGCTTCAGTCAGGAGATGGGAATGTCTTAGTCAAGGAATATTAAAGAAGCCAATGTTATTGGATCTCAGAGAATGTGGAAGAGGGTGAGGGAGAAATAGGGTATAGTTAGACTGTAAATGTAATCAAGGGCTAGGTATCGAATGTCAAATGCGACTTTATGTTTAATCATGGGGGTGAAAGGGAGCTATCAGTTTACCGAATGGTGAGAGAAGGGAGGAGAAAGAAGGGACATGGTCAGATCTTCGCTATAGAAAGATTAATGTGAATATAGGGAGAAACTTGAAGACCAGCCCAGAAAGCCATCCCATATAACAACATTTTTTAAAGGGAAAAAAAAAAAGAAAATAGAAAAAATCAGCAAAGGATCAACACCACAAGGAAGTCTGGAAATGTGTGCAATGTCTGACACCTGTGGACCTCCCACCTCGGGAATGTCTTCTCTTATCTCTCCTTTGGGGCCATGTTTGTTCTTTAATTCTGCAACGTTCACTTTTCATTGTGTTGTGCTGGTGGTTGTTCCCATTCACTTTGCTGAGGTCATTCTGCTTTAACTGGCCTTGGCTCAGCTGACTTTATTCTGCAGCGATTCATGTAAGTGCTTCTTTGCTTCTCTGCACTCAGCACCTTTGTCCTTTCTTACAGCAGAGTGACATGCCAGTACGCTCATGGGCCACAATCTGTCTGGCCATTTGCCAGTTAATAGACATCTATTTCTTTTCCAATGCTCTGATGCCACAAAAAGATGCTGCTCTGTTTTGGTGTATGTTGGGACTTTCTTCTTTCTTTCAAAGCTGCCTCTCTGGGGTATATGCCTAGTGACAGAATCTCTAGATCAAAGGGCATAGACATTTTGGTCACTTTATTTGCATGATTCTTCCTTCTTTCTAGAAGGGGCTCTCTACCATGCCAAAGCTCCACTGATGATGTACTAGGATGTGCCTACATTCTAACAACACTCCCACATTGATTATATCCACCTTTTATCATCTTGCGCAGAAACTGTTTCATTTTTACCTTCTTCACCAGGGCTCAGCAAAGTGCCAAGAAATAGTACTAACTTAACAAATGTTTCCTGAATGAGAGGCTCCATACTAGCAGCAAGCACTACTGGCAGGATGCATTTCCCTGTTGTGTGCCTTGCACGTTATTACTGGTCATGGAACAACATTAACTTATTGGGTTCTATCAAGGAATTTCAAAATGTTGTTAATATATGCATGGTAGACCCTAAATTAGAGGAGAGTCTTCAAAGCCATACTGAATCAAACTCAAATGGGGGCAAAATCAGCCTTTAAGTGTAGAAACATGTGAAAAGCCAATATTAAAAAAAAACACTAAGGAAAGGCATGGAAAAATTATCCATTTTTCATTTGTTGAAAGCGATGGATAACAGAGAAGTGGACATTTTTAGGAAGTAATTAATGTATATTCTTTTAAACTAGTTAACTAAATAATCAAGACTTACCTTCTTTGAAATCTAATTGGATGTTTTATATTTTATTCAGAGTAATATTGAAAAAGAAAAAAAGATAAGATCATTCTACCTCTCTCCTTATAATCTGGCTTCCAACTTCCTCATCCTCACTGAAACTGCTCTCTCTGTAGTTTCTAAAGATCTTTTAGCTGCTGAGTCCAATGACCTTTTCTTAGAACTCATTTTCCTTGATTCTCTGCACCCTTTGACACTGCTGATCACCATCTCCTCAGTACTCTCTTCTTTCTAGGTTTTTGAGATACCTGATTTTCCTTCTACCTATCTGACTCCTCCTCCTCAGTCTCCTCTGCAGGATCCTCTTGCAGATCATTCTGTCTAATTAGAGGTGACCCTCAGAGTTCTACTGTTGACCCTGTTCTCTTCTCCCTCTAGATTACTTCACTTGCTGATCTCATCAGTTCCCATACACAATTACCATCTCTGTACTGATGATTCTCAAATCTACCTTTCTTGCCCTAAACTCTCTGCTGACCTCCATCTCCAGTTCACATCTCCAACTAACTTCCTTTCAGACATGTCAGACTGGATGACCAGCAGACATCTTAAACTCAACACATCCCAAATCAAACTCATTGTCTTTCCCTCTAAATGTTCCCCCTCTCTCAATGTGGCATTTACTGTAGAGGGCAATACCATCCTTCTCTCCCTTGCTGAGGCTCACAACCTAGGAATCACCCTGTGCTGCTCACTATCTTTCACTCCTCATATCCAATCTGCTGCTTAGACCTATTGATTCCATCTTTGTAACATTTCTCCAGGACTCCACACTTCTCTGACCCTGCTTCCCCTGCAGTATGGTGCCTCATCATCTCATGCTTGGATGACTACAGTAGCATGCTGGTGGGTCTGCATGCCCACTCTAGTTCATCCTCCATTCAGTCCCCAAAGTGATTTTCCCAAAGTGCAGGTTTGATCATGTCATGTTCACCCCCTTTCCCATAAATTCCATTACATTCCTATTACATCCAGGATGGAATACAAAATGCTCTGTTTGGGAATGTAGGAAAGGGCTTTGAATGCCAATCTTCTTATACTTTACATTTGCATAGAAGACTATTTTACAGAGAACTCAAACAAGAAAAGTATTCACACAGAGGTCAAAAGACACATACAAAGACACTCTCAAGGTCTCTCTAAAGAACTTTGGAATCAATTGTGAAACATGGGAGACACTGTCATAAGACTGCCCAGCATGGTATATGTTCATCAAAGAAGGTGCCATACTCTATGAGCAAAGCTGAATGGTGGTAGCTCAAAAACAAACCCCATGAGATGCACAAATTTAGAGACATCTCCACTCCAAATGTTCATACGGATTATTTGTGCCCAATCTGTGGTAGAGCCTTCCAAGCTTATACTGGTCTAACCAGCCACAGGAGGATATATTATACCTTGACCCCAACATAGTGATGTCATTTTGGTCCTCAGTCCCCAACACGTACTCTTTCATCCAGTGATACTGGCCTCCTGGTTCTTCCAAGAACAAAACACTTCATCTCTTGAATCTGGGTATTTTCACTGTCCCCCCATGCCTGGAATATTCTCCCCTTCCTGCCTACCTACTGCCCTCCTTTAAGTCCCAACTAAAATTCCACCTTTTGTTGGAAGTTTTTCCAACATTTCTTAATTCTGGTGCCTTCCCTCTGTTAATCATTGCCTATTTATCTTATATATAGCTTGTTTTGTATATATTTGCTTTTATGTTGCCTCCCCCATTAGACTATAAGCTCCTTAAGGGCAGGGACTGTCTTTTGCCTCTTTCTGTAATGCCAGGGTTTAGTACATGCCCAGTACATAAAAGGTTTACTGATTGTTTAATCACTTTGGGAGCAGTTGAGAGATTTTATTTGGATTGAAAATGATAACACAGTCATTTTCCCTAAAACTACTTTTCTTTAAAGAATCTTCTTCCCTCCTGAGCTGAATGCTCTCAAAGATATTTATATGTCATGCTTCCTTGATGGGCAATGTCTTGTTGTTTTCTTTATTTTCTTATCGATTTCCTTGTTTTTACATTATTTTCATTTCACCTTATTGTTTTTGCCTCATATATAAGCAATGATGAACATTTCCATAGAAATGCTCATAACTTTACCTTTGAAGTGAGCCGTGTCATAGGTTTCTTTCTTGGGAGAAATTTTTTTATGGAAATACTTATCCTTAAATTAAATATCCTGATCCACTATACTACAAAATAATTCTTTAGAAGCTTAAATGGTAAAAGTAACTTTTAAAAAAATATTTAAACATTCATGGGAAACACAGAAATGTAATTTCCTTGTCTTAAATAAAACAACTAATTTCTATTAGGTAAGAGGTGATATCATATGAAAGATATACATGTACCTCAACTAAAGATGGCCAGAATTGTCAAACTATAGCCAAGAAGTGCTTTTTAAGATTACATAAATCTTTAAAACTGACATGAGAATTTGAAGAATGTAACATAGGTGGAATTTTACTTGGAAGCAGACAACTTGTTAGGGCCAACAGAGCTTCATTTCTGTTCACAATTAATCTCTTTCTCCTCATATCACTTTATAGTTACCTTTTTCTAAATAGGTCCTTGGTGCCCAGGGAGGGTCCTCTTCAGCATAGGGGTCACTGTACTCTACCACAGCTGCCTCCTCCTCCTCATAATCTTCCGGCGGTGGAGGTGGAGGTGGGGATTCATCAAAGACTGGTTCTTCTGCAGGAGGTGGAGGGGGAGGAGTGTCTGAAACTAATAAATCATCAAAATGGTAACAAAAATATACAATATACAGACTTGGAATGCCTCTCATTCTATCTCAAATATCTATCTATCACAGAATTCAAAACCAGATTTGGAAATGGACATTACTTTAAAAAAAAAAACAGTTACATTAGAAAGAAAACAATAAACTGCTCTCCAAAATTTTAGTGTCTGAATCTTCAAGTCCGATATCCTTATAGATCATCTTGGGACCTTTAAATTTATCCAAGCTAACTTTTGCCTGATGAATGACTTCTACTGATAGTATTCTTTGATAAGTAGTTATTTAGCCTCTACTCAAACATATCCAGTGTTGATAAAATGTCTAAATCAGCCCACCCCATTTCAGAGAGATCTAATGGACAGCATGGTCTTCCTTACAAAGAGTTGTTATATACTTCTTGGGAACTGCCACCCATGGAAAACTGTTCTTCATCTCCCTACCACACACCCAGGATACAAAGAACAAATCTAAGCTCTCTCCCATGTTCAAATATCTGAAGACAACTACAGCTGTCCCTCCAAGTCTTATCACCAGGGTATCTTTAATGTCAGGGTTTTAAGTTCCCTTGACATCCCTGGATCAACCTCTTCTGGATGTCCTTCCACTTATCAATGCTTCTATCAAAATATGACAGCTATAACTTACTACAGTATTCCAGATGTGGTCTGACTAGGTCATTTTACAACAAACAATTACTTCTCTTCATCTTAAATACACAGTTCTATTAATGAAATCTAATTTTATTTTGCCAGGGGTGGGGCATGGGGGTGGAGAGGTGTGGGAGAAAGGGACCAAATGGAACATCACAGTTTTGACTCATTTTGATCTTGTAGTCAACTAAAAGTTCTAAGTCTTTTTCAGATGAACTGATCTCTAGCCGCCACCTTCTTAATTATAAACCTGTGCAGTTAATTTTTTTAAACCTGAGTTAAGGACTTTACATTTGTCCTCATTAAATTTTTCTTTTTAGATACAGTACATCTTTAAAATTAAGAATTGTAAAGAATATAATTAAATCATATCACTAAAGTCTTAAAACATACTTGGCTAATCCTCTAGATTTTATCATCTGCAAATCTCATAAGCATTCTTTCATCCAAGCCCCTGAAAGCACACTACTAAAAACACATTCCTCCAAGTTGAAACCAACTTATGAATGGAGGCAGTGTGGTACAGTAGAAAGAATACTGGCTCTGGAGTCCAAGGACCTTGATTCAAATACTATCTTTGATGCTTACTACCTGAGTGACCTGACACTAGCCTTTCTGGGCTTTGTAAAATGAGGAGTTTGGACTAAAGGGCCTCTGGGATCCTTTCCAGCTCTACAACTAGCCTTTGGGTATGCTCAGTCCACTAGTCAATTAGGCTAGTAATCATTTAATCCATACTTCTCCAATCTGTCTATAAGGATATCATGAGAGACTTTGTCAAATATCAAACAATATTCCTAGTATTTATCACAATAGTAATACTGTCAAAAGAGAAATTCAGGTTTTTCTGTAATGATGAGTCTTAATGAAGCTGGCTCCTAGGGATCATCACATAGCTATAAGTGCTTACAACCATCCATTTAATGATCAGTTCTGCAGTTCTTCCTTTCTTCCCTCCAAGCACAACAGTCCGTATCTGGCAGAACATTTTTTGCCCCTTTTTGAAGACTCCAGTTATCTAGTACTTCTTCTCTTTTCCATGATTCCTTAAAGATCAATGGCCTTAGAGATGACACTTATGAATTCTTTAAATGGCCTGGGATTTAATTCATTCTGGTCAGGAGATCTGAACTAATTTAGTAAGCAAGAAACTAGTGTAAGGTACACTATCTCTTTAAGATCTTTTCAAAGGATCAGTCAAAGATAAAAAGGACAGAAAAAATGTTTTGCGAAAAAAAGAAATTATATTAGTTGTCAAAGGACACAAGGTATCAAATCACCACTCTGAATATTTTCATGCTTAATGTGTATGTTTTAATACACACTGATAAAACATTTGTATGAAACAGCTTTCAACTGATATTTTAGACAGTTTTGTCTTATGGTGTATAATTGAGGACTTGGCTTTCTTTGCCAACACGGTAAAATGATGCCCTGTTTCTGTAGGCACTGTTTAATGTTGCAAAGAGGCAGAACAGGGTCTTTTATTTATTAAAAACAAGAAATATGTGAATGTGAAGAAAAACAGCTTTTTAAGGGTACCAAAAACCTCGCTGGAGACTTGTACCTCCATGCTTTATGATGCTTTATAACTAAAGAGGACAAAACGAAGAAAATGTGAGATCATATCAATATATGGAGAATATGAATGAGGTATCATTTTTAAATGGTTGTCTATTTGATCAAAGACATGTGGGGAGCTATGACCTTTTAAATAAAAGATGAGTCCCTGGAAGTCAAGAGGCTCTCATCAAAAGCATTGAGGGGTACTAGAAGGCAAGAGGCCCCTGTCCAAAAAAAGAGCAAGAGAGGAAGTGGAACCTAATAAGAGTTAAAGACAGAGCAGGGGCAGGTAGAGGCAAGTCAATAAGAAAGGACTGAATGAGGCTTGCTTGGGTGAGGAGGGACAGCTACTGCCCTCTCCAACACCACCTAGGGTTGAAGAGCTAAAACTACTCAGAAGGGCTTGTCCTCCTTGTGAACTAGTTTAAAGAGTAAACCAGAACTGTGCTGCTGTGAGCTCAGTTCTGATTAGACAGTGCAGCATCTCGGAAGGTGAATGATTGGCTGGGCTAGACTCTATAACTACAATATAGCCAGTCTGATGAACTTGGTAGTTGTCTGGTTTTCTTTAAAGAGAACTGAGATTCACAATGAGTTAACATTTTCTAAACAGTCTTTTAAGGATGAAGATTTCAATTCAATTAAAATTAAAAATTGTAAAGGCAGAAGGGAGGAGCAGAGAGGAGAATGAGGAGAGGAAAGGAGGCAAAAGAATCAGATTTTTTTTAGTTGAAGAGTCGTAAACTTCAATGACCAAGCAGTGAGTAAAGAAGCAATTCTGTGTAAAACAAATAATTCTGAATAGACCAATCATACTGGAGATTGCATTCCAGAGTTGTGAATTACGATAAGTATATGAATTTCAATTAGTGTCCATGTCAGATGCCCAGAAGTTTGTGCTAAGAGAAATATATTTCCCCTCAAATGGGTCACACCTAGGACACTAAAAGAGTCTGAATGTAGCCCTAAAAGTAGTCTATTTCTGCAACCTTAAATCTGCTAGTATGAAGTGAAGTTGGAGGAGTGAGCCAAATCCAAGAAGAAATGATAACTCCCACAGTTAGTTATGAGGTCCCAAGTGTTACAATGTGGGGGGTTTCTACACCACAGTGTCTGGAAAGACAGACCCCATTGGGACACACTTGTATCATTACATCATGGGAGCACTGAAATAAACTAGACACATATTCAAGGTGTTGCACTAATAACTTTACCATGTTTGTTTGATTCCTTCCAGTCTGAAGATCATTATCCTTCAAATAGAAAATGGAAGGAAAACTGCATTTGATTAAGTGCCTCTTTCATTTTTTTCTGTTAATATTCCAATTGTCCCCAATGTAGTTAATCCTTAGCATTTTCCAGAGGTCTATGTTCATTCTTCACTGTATCGTTCCTGACAATTCTCTCACACGTGAAAACATAAACATACACACACCCACACCCACATAGCCATACATAAAACCACTCAGAATCAGAAGCTGGAATGCTAGAATATCATGTTCAAGGAACATCAGGAAAACCAGTGCCACTGGACTGAAGACTGGAAAAGTCGGTAAGGGTGTGGTTGGGGGGGGCTTTAAAAGCCAGAGAGGATTTTATATTTGGTCCCAGGGGCAGAAAGAAGCCTGGGGAGTTTACTAAATGGGAAGGTGGATATGGTCAGACTTTTGCTTTGGGAAGATCAATTTAACAGAGAATTACTGCAAATCAGAAAGGTTAAAGCGTTGGCACCTCACCGTAATGCTCTCTTCGGGGCACATATTAGAGAATAATAGAAAAAGGAGCCAGAAAATTACTTTAAACTGCCCTTTACCTGCATTATAAAATGGACCCATGTTATAATAAACTTTGTTATAATAATAATAATAATTTAATAAACTTTGTTACTATGAAAGATGAAGCACTTGGACTAGCAATTTCTGTCAGTCCCTGACTGACAGTTCTAACTCCTATGTTCCTGTGCTTCCCAAGATACCTGCTAAAGCTAGATTCTATGGCCCCAGATTATTGCCAGAATATATAGTACTGTTTTGTAGCATTAGAATACTGTTTGGTGGTATTATATTTTGAAGGCTCATCCAATGAGACTGAGAAAAAAAAACTCAGTTCAACAGATATTTTATTAGATACCAACTATGTGAGAGACACTGAGCTGGGGATCTGCAAAAATTTTTAAATGACACAGTTCCTGACTTCAAAGAGCTTGCAGACTAAAAAAGGGGATGAGACAAGTACACTAATAACCATAATGAAAGTTAGAAAATAATTAAGTATACAGGAGATATGGATTTGAAGTCAGAGGACCCAGTACTTAGGTTTAAATCCCAGCTCTCCCCACTTCACCTGGGGTTGATCATTTGACCCCCTTCTTTGGGATTCAACTTCTTAATTTGTAAAATAAGGGAAGTACCATGTTTCCCCAATAATAAGACACTGTCTTATTAATTTTTTTGGACAGAAAAACACCAGAGGGCTTATTTTCAGGGGAGGGCTTATTTTAATGAACATTGACAGCAATTTGGTGATTACAAGCAAATTGTAATTACAGTGATTACAAGAAAATCACTGGGGAAGAACAGGATGACGTGCTCACTGCTGCAGCTCTGATTGGATGCAGCTCGGAGCGCGGCGTACGTTTCACCGGGGGGGG
>NW_027187376.1:18040485-18040980 GCF_028583685.1 Petaurus breviceps papuanus
GGGGGGGGGGGGGGGGGGGGGGGGGGGACGGTGCATACAGAGGGTACCGTAATGTAGCGTGTAGCGCAGGGGATCACCTTCACCACAGTAGCAATCTCAATAGGGCTTATTTTCAGGGGAGGGCTTATTTTAGAGGAATCTTACACAGTAAGGGGAGGGCTTATTTTCGGGATAGGTCTTATTATCAGGGAAACACGGCATACTGTAAGGTCCCTTCCACCTCTCTAGGAAAACCATGTCAACCTGATCTGGGCCTTGTAGGAAGAAAACAAAGATTTAAATAGCTAAAGATAAGGTGTGATACATTTCAGGCACAGGATGGAGGTGGGAGAGCAGAACAGGGATTTCAGTTTGCTTGGAGCAGAATTTATAAGACTCAGTACTGTGGAATTAAGACTGGAGAGACTAGAACCTATATATGTGTATAAATAAATGTGTGCAAGAACTCTGTGTGTGTGTGTGTGTGTGTGTGTGTGTGTGTGTGTGTGTGTGTGT
>NW_027187376.1:18040990-18046728 GCF_028583685.1 Petaurus breviceps papuanus
TGTGTGTGTGTGTGTGTGTGTGTGTGTGTGTGTGTGTGTGTGTGTGTGTGTGTGTGTGTATGACTGGTTCCTTTTCTTCATCAGAATAAATCCTGATTTCTGAGTAAGGCTTATCCTTCTTAACTTTCTTCCCTCTTAGTGTCTCTGGCCATAACATCATAAATATTTCCTCCAAACTCTCTGAAACGTGTATTTTTAAAGTAAAAAATATATGTCTGTTTCCAATATTTCCCTCGTTGGACATCATGATTTCTAAAAAGATATGGTGACTTTTTCTCAAGGTTCCTATCCTTTCTACTCCTATCATCTGCAAGGAATACTGATCAAATTTGTTAATGACAGTGCAGAGATAGATGGCTAATATGCTACACAGAAGAGTTATGATCTTCTCAGGCTAGAACTCTGGGTCAAATCCAATGTTAATTTAAGAAGACAAATATGAAGTCTAACAATCTGGGTTCAAAAAATGTACTTCTGAAGTATAACTGGAGGGGGGCATGGTTAAATAGCAGTTTAGCTGGAAAAAATCAGGAATTTTTTAATGAAATCAAGCTCAAGATGTCAAAACGTGATATGGCAGGCAAGAAAGTTAATGCAATCTTATGTAGCATTGAGATTACATAAATATATATATATACACCTATCAATACATAATATAAAAATAATAAACAGATAGGTAATATAAAATCCTCCCTTTGGTTCTTAAGACCTCTATAACCTAGTCCTACCCTACCTTAATAATCCTATCACATAGTATATCCCACCCAACCCCCTTATTCTATAATCAAATGAGAGTGGGCACCTGGTTTCATTACTGTGGGACTTGTCTCACTTTCCCACTATGTTCCCTTGTAGGGCACCTTTGCTGTACCACCCCTGCCCATTTGCTTTTCAGCTTCAATTTGTATGTTGTCTTTCCCCATTAAGCTTGAGAACAGAAGCTTTTTGGGGGGGTTGGGGGCTGGGAGGGATATATCTAGGGCTTAACACAATCCCCAGGCAAGTAGTAGGTGCTTAATAAATGTCTGTGGACTCCTGCTGCTTTTTTTTTAACCCAACACTCCATCTCTGGACTCCAAGCATTTTCACTGACTGTCCCCCAGGCCTGGCACACTCCCTCTTTACACCCCCATCTGGGCTCTCCTTAAATCTGAGATAAAGTTCCGCCTTCCACAGGAAGCCTTTCCTAGTCTTCTTAATCTCAGTGCCTTTCCTCCGAGATGCTCTGCAGTCTAGCCCATAACGTACTATCTGTACATGGCTGTTTTCTGCTCTCCTCCCCATCAGATTACAAGCTCCTTCAGGACAAAGGCTGTCTTTCAGCTCACTTTGCACAGTGCCTGCTGACTGACTGCAAGTTAATCTAGGATCTAAATGCACCTGACAGAACACTAACTTCAAGTGCTTCCTTGGCGTGGTGCCTGGCACACAGCAGGCAGCTAACAAATGCTTACCAAGTGACTGATTTCTACATCTCTGAATGTGGCCAAAATCAAAGACAGAAATGTGAGTTTACCAGCAGCTCTTCTTCACGCCAAAAGGCCATAAGCCACTGTTATCATCTCTGTGAACGTCCTCACTCATTTCTTGGTTGTGAAAGCAGAGGCCTGCTAGTGATTTCCAAAGATTTTGAGAAGATTGTTTTTGACTATATAGTGCTATTAATTTGCTCTCTGACCTATTCCCATATGGATCAGTTCATTTTTTACTACACAATATTTACAAAATTGTCAAGCTACTCCTGGGGGAAAAAGGGTTGGCTTGTTTTGAGAATATGACTGGCAGGAATGCCGGACAACCCCATTTAGATGTCCCAAGGCATCTCAAACTGACTAGTTCCAAAATGGAACTTACTATCTTCCCCCAAAACCCATCCCTTTCCCTAATTTCCCTATGTTTGCTCAGAATATGATCAGTCTTCCAACCACTTCAGTTTAGAGTCATCCCCCACTCTCCCAGGAAACTGATGACTGTTGCTGATTTTTACCTCCATAAGATCTCACATCTCTCTCCACTCCACTCACATCACCGCCCCCAAGTTCAGATTCAAACCATCTCTTACCTGCACTATTCAAATAGCCTCTTAACTGGCCTCCCTTCCTTGTCTCTCCCTCCCAATTTATCCTTCAGCTGTAGCTGCCAAATTAATATTCCTAAAGCACAGGTCTGACCACGTCACTCCCCGACTCAAGAAGCTCCAGCAGCTTCCACGGCTTCTAGAAGGAAATAAAAACTTCTCTCTTTAGTACTCAAAGCTCCCCACCACCGTTACAGGCTAGTCACATGTTCTAAATTCCATCCAACTCACCATTTCTTGCACACAAGATTCTTTCTCCTGCCACTAACTCTGCACAGACTGTTCTGCAGGACTGGGATGCTCTCCCTCTTCATCTCAGCAGTTTCAGTGACACCTTCCACAAGTCTTTCCTGATTTACCTCGTTTTTTTTAATAATACCTCTCCCGCCCACAACTCTGTATTTAATATATATATATATTTAAGTTTACTCTCAGCAAAATGCAAGCTCTCTGAGGGGACAGACTATCTTGTTTTGTCCTTGTATATCAGTGCCTAGCAGAATGACTGGCACATATGAGGTGATAATGTATTCCTTGTTCAATTCAATTACTCAAATGTATGGCCAAAATTACCAATATGACAACAACTGAAACATGTAAAATTTCAAGATGTATACACTTTACAAATCTAGAATTTAATAACAGTTTTAAGTTATAAATTGTATGTCCTCTGAACAGAGACAGGTAAACAAAAAAGAAATTTTATATGATTCACAAAAAAGGGGAGAAAGGCTCAATACATAGCAATTAGAGAAGGTCAGTGATAAATACCTTTCATACTTATAATCTGATCAACAGCATGAAGAAGTAAACTTACTATTTTCTTGGACTCTGGCCACAAATCCCATTAAAGGCAACTGAGGAGTTACCTGTAGGATGGATGGAGGAGGAGGAGCAAGAGATGCTGAAAAAAAAAAAAGAGGGAAAGAAGGTGGGGCTGAAGTTATATTAAAAATAAAGGATAATACAATAAAATTAATGGATAGACAAGATGCCACCCCCATTCAGAAATACTTGGTAAGATGTCATGTAGGCCCTTTTGAGGAGGAAAAACCCAAACAAAATCCCAGGTTGCCTTTTAAAAACTAAAATATTTCAAGGAAGTTTAAGTGTGGAGTCTATGAACTTGGCTTGAGCAGTCCTCCAAGAACAGACACAGAGTCCCTCACAAGGTCCATACTCACAATCTCTACAACTTGTTAAACCCTGCTCCATCTTGCCCTCCAATGTCACATGCTTTAGAACCCAAGATTACCCCCATGTCATCATGAGACATCACAGCAAGGTATTATAAATGGAAATTTTCGACATAGACTTTTAAAATTAAAGCAAAATTCATTTTTTCATAATGAATTTACCATAAATGTTTCAACTTCTATTTATCACTTATTGATAACTTCATACCAGAAGCTATGCATTATCTTTTAAATTAAGCATTTCTCTACATTGCTATAAACAGATTAAGGCTTTTTTGCATGTGTATGTACATATCAATTTACAATTTATATTCTTAGGCTTATAATTACCATAGTTAAAGAAATACGTGAAATGATACTATAACCCCTATTACATGACATTTTTTGTTTTCACTTCTATATTAGACAAACAGGTGCATTAAACAATCCTAAAACTTAGTAAGCTACTGCAGAAGCAAACCTCACCTACCATTATTCCTCAGACTCTAAACTTTTTTTCCCCAGGAAGCCTAATTTCCTGACTTTTCCCCACATCTGCAGCACTGATTCCTGGTTTTGTGCCTTCACTTGTGCTATTCCCCAACTTGGAACACCACCCTCTCCCTTCCATCCCCACTTAAGACCAAATATTCTTCAAGTTCCACCTCCTCCACAAAGATTTTCCTGACAACTATCTATTATTAGAGATAAAGGGGGCCCAAAGAAGGTCTAAAGGAGAGCAATCAGACTTAATGGACTATTGGTGGAGCTGTGAAATGAAAGCAATTTGAAATTATCTCCTAAATCACTAAACTATATATCTTGTGATCCAACTATATCACTACTAGGCTTAGAGGGAAAGAGAGTAGTGATGAGGTGAAGTACCCAAAGACATCAAAGACAGATGGAAAGAGCTAATCTGCACAAAAATTACAGTAGGCTTAGAGGGAAAGAGAGTAGTGATGAGGTGAAGTACCCAAAGACATCAAAGACAGATGGAAAGAGCTAATCTGCACAAAAATTATAGTAGTTCTTTTTGTTAGAGCAAAGAATTAGAAACAAAGTGGTTGGCTATCAATTGGGAAATGGTAGAACAAACCATACCATATATATATGTAATGGAATGATGTTGCACTGACAGCATTGACAGAGAAACCTGGGAGGATTTGTACATATAGTGAAGTGAGTAGAACCAGATCAATTTATGTAAAGTCAACAACATTGCAAAGGAAGACAATTGCGAACAATTTAAAAATTGTGAATATAATGGACCAATCACAGCTTGAGAAGGATTATTATCAATTATAGGAACCCACTTTTTGGTGAATAAGTGACAGACTAGAAGTGAGAAGTGAAACACAAATTTTCTGACAAGGCAAGACAAATGTGATTTGTTTTCCTTAACTGTACTTATTTATAAAAAGGGAGGCTTTTGAGGTGGGATGAGGCAAAAGTTATGCAGGAGAATCGTGGGATACTTACAGGAAGAAAGGAAAGAAGAGACAAAAAAAATCAATAAACTAACTTTAAAACACAGTAGAAGCCAAAAGCAAGTTCAGAAAGGGACACAAAGCAAAGCAATACTGAGCTACCATGATAAAATTAATATATGCTTTTTTTTAAGCTGTAAGAGATTCACAGTATTTAATTTACATTCTTTTTCTACTCTTTGTAGAAGGAATTGTTTATGTCTACTGATCTTAAAATTCATAATAAGTTCAAAATTTTTTATATAAATAAAAGGGGCTCTGAAGATTATGTAGTCTAATGTGTTCAGTCCATATGAACAAATCAAGACCTGAAGAAATCTGACAGCTTGCCCAAAAGGCCAGAGTTAATGACAGTCAAAATTCACCTCACTCATTCCTAAACATTTATAAGTTATTTGTAACATACACTTTGGTACTTGATTGCATTCAATTCATCATTTTCCTGTATGTTATTTTTTCATTTCATGTGGGTTTTTCCCCCCCCAAAAAAAAGTTTTTTTAAGTAAACTTTATTAGGGATAGGAACTGTTTTTCCCTAATTTTCTTTTGGTACTGAAAAGTACTTAAACACATAAATGCTCCAATAACAGGTGCTAAATTAAACTGCAAGCCAAGGAGGCTAAGATGACTTAAGAAAGATGTTTCTCACTCACTATAAAAATACAGGAAATAGAAGGGAAGGCATCAGCTTATCAGGACCTATAAGAACCCAGATCCCCAAAAAATATATTCTGCAATGCTCTAAAAATGTACCGTGTTTCCCCGATAATAAGACACTGTCTTATTATTTTTTTTTTGACAGAAAAACACCAGAGGGCTTATTTTCAGGGGAGGGCTTATTTTAATGAACACTGACAGCAATTTTAATAAACAGGTAAATGTGAACAAAAAAATCTACCTTTATTCAATAATGAATTCAATAAAGAACAGGATGACGCGCTCACTGCTGCAGCTCTGGTTGGATGCAGCTCGGAGCGTGGCGTGCGTTTCACGGGG
>NW_027187376.1:18046828-18183201 GCF_028583685.1 Petaurus breviceps papuanus
GATGGTGCATACAGAGGGTACCGTAATGTAGCGTGTAGCACAGGGGATCACCTTCACTACAGTAGCAATCTCAATAGGGCTTATTTTCGGGGGAGGACTTATTTTAGAGGAATCTTACACAGTAAGGGGAGGGCTTATTTTTCGGGATAGGTCTTCTTATCGGGGAAACACGGTACCAGAAGTAACAAAGACAAAGAAAATTAGAGAAAAACCACTATTAGCTCTTCTGTCTACTCCAGGACTATATAAAAGGATTGTAAGAAGCCTCCATAAAATGTGAGCAGGGATAAACCAGAAGTGACAGAAAAGAAGGTCTACAACAGCTTCAGAAGATGGGGCTAGACCAATGCTCAGCCCAGGGTCCAAGCAGACCCCACACCCAGATTCAAGGCACAGTAAGAACCAAATCAGGAGAAAGGAGCAGAGTGACTCCTGGAAAACAAAGAAGCTAAGGTCTTACAAGAGGCCAGTTATGACTTACAGTCAACACCATTTTGGCAGGCCTGTCAAGGATCACATTCAGGGGACAAAACCAATCTTGGGTTTGAAAGACTACTGTAAAAAGAAAAGGAGCCCAATAAGGAGTAGAGATCAAAACCTAAGTCTAAAAAAGACTGAAACAAAACACAGCAATTCCCAAAGAAGGCAGTAACTAGTTATAGTCACCACATCCAGTTCTAAGCAAGACTTGCCCATGCTTTCCAAGACTGTGAGGAGCATAGTCTGACCTAAAAATAAAACACCAAACCAGAAGCTAAGGTTGGAAACATGAGGAAACAGAGAAAATGCCAAACACTACAAAGAAATACTCTCAACTAAAAGAAGCCTAAGAGGTAAACACAAAAGAAGAGAGCAAACCCACAACGACTATCGTGAGAAAAGACGATCCTGACCACAAAGCCCACCAGAGTACCTGAATAAAATGAAACAGGAAATACAAAATGTAATATTTTAAAAAATGTCCTCTAAGGAGGAAAGAATGGCGAGGACAATTAATATCCTAGACAGTGGTAAACTTACATGAGGATGGAACTCTCTGAAAATTATAATTGACCAGAGGGCAATGACTCCATAAAATAAGAACTATTTTTTAAAACCAAAAGATGGGAAAAACAAAAATTAGTATATGCCATATCAAAAATGGTTGATCAGGAAAACAATTCAAAAAGGAACAACACCCAAATCACCAGATGACCTAAAATCATTAACAAAATTTGCAAAGCTTGGATATCATATTTCAAGAAATCATTTTTAAAAATCCTATCAGAGGGGCAAAGTCAAGATGGCAGAGTAGAAACAGGACTTCCGCCGGGCTTCGGCTCCCAGCCCCTCCAATTCATGTAAAAGTTGACTCTGAACAAACTTTGGAACTATAGAACCCACAAAAAGACACAGAGAAGCTAACCTCCCTCCAAGGACAGCCCAGCAGGCCAGCAGGAATATGCCAGTGCAGCGTTCTGGGAGCCGACCCCAGCCCAGCTCTGCTGAGATTTTAGCCCCAGGGCGGCCTGACCAGCTGCTGGCTGGAGGGACTTCAGATCACCAGTTTTCAGAATTATAAACCCACAGATTCTAAGCACAAAGTGAGAGGTCAGTGCAGTGTTGACTTTGGGATCCATTAGTTGGGAGTACGGTCAGCCTTTGCTCCCAGGGTGAGAAGCCACTGAGGCCCCCGTCGCAGCCACCACCCCATGGCAGCTTCAGCTCCTAGCCTGCAGATTGTAGGGGGACCAAGTGACAAGTGTGAGGGGTAATCACTCCTGCTTTAACCTGCTTGGATCTGGATTATAGTCTAGGGTGGAAGTCCTGGGATGTGTGACTAACTTGCCAGAGTATGTGGAGGCTTCAGAGAGGGCACCCAACTAATACCTTTGGTAGCTGAGAAAACCCCAGAGTTTTAGATGAAGCTCCCCTGTCTGGTGGCAGAGTCCTACTGTGGCAAAAAACCCAAAAGTCAAGTAAGTGAGTGGCAACATGAGCAAGGAAGCAAACCAAGCAGAGCAATCCAACTTTACACTCCTATTTTGGGAACAAAAAGGACCAAAGCATGGAACAGGAGGAAGACAGTGAAGTCAGAACTCCTGCACCAAAAGCTTCCAAGAAAAATACGAGCTAGTTACAAGCCATAGAGGACCTTAAGAAGAATTTTGAAAACCAAATAAGAGAAGTGGAGGACAAATTGGGAAGAGAAATGAGAATGATGCAAGAAAAATATGAAATGAGAGTCAACAACCTGACTGAAGAAAATAACACATTAAAAAATAGACTACCTCAAATGGCAAAAGAGGCTTCAAAAGGCAATGAGGAGAAGAATACCTTAAAAAGCTTAATTTTCCACATGGAAAAAGAATCTGAAAAGCTCACTGAAGAGAATCATTCCTTCAGAATTAGATTGGAGTGGTAGAAGCAAGACCTCTATCCAGCTCCGGCTTGACAATCCCCAATCCATGTAAAAAGGAGACTCTGGGGGCGGCCAGGTAGCACAGCGAGTAAGAGCACCGGCTCCAGTGTTGAGAAGACCTGGAGATCGAATCCCGGGCTCAGACACTTAGCACCCACCCAGAAACACCTGGCCGTGTAACCTTGAGCAAGTTACTTAACCCCAATTGCTTAGGGGCGGCCAGGTGGCTCAGCGAGTAAGAGCACCGGCTCCAGTGTTGGGACGACCTGGAGATTGAATCTCGGGCTCAGACACTCAGCACCACACCCAGAAATAACTGGCCATGTAACCTTGAGCAAGTTACTTAACCCCGCTTGCTTAAAAAAAAAAAATGAAGTGCTTAAAAAAGGAGACTCTGAACAAACTTTGAAGCTGCAGAACCCACAAAATGACACAGAGAAGCTAACCTTCCACTGAGGACAGCCCGGCAGGCCAGCAGGAATCGGCTAGCGCAGAGCTCTGGGAGCTGAGCCCAGTCCTGCATAAGCCAGAGGTTTTAGCCCCAGGGCGGGACAGACCAGCCGCAGGCTAGAGGGACTCCATATCAGCAGCAGCTGTGGCCGTTTCCAGATTTATCAACAAAAAGATGCTAAGGACAAAGTGAAAGATCAGTGCAGTGTGGACTTTGGGACCAGTAGTCGGGAGTGCCTCAGCTTCTGCCCCTGGGTAGAAAAGCTGCTGAGATGCCTGGCACGGACAGCACCACATGGCAGCTTCAGCTCCTGGCCTGCAGAGTGTAGGGGAACCAAGCCACCAGTCTGAAGGGTAATCGCTCTTGCTTTAACCTGCTTGGATCTGGATTGCAGTCTAGGGTGGAGGTCCTGGGGTTCATGACCAGCTTGCCAGAGCATGTGGAGGCCTCAGAGACGGCACCTAACTAATACCTCCGGCAGCTGAGAAAACTCCAGCATTTAGGACTAAAGCTCCCCTGTCTGGTGGCAGAGTCCTGTGGCAAAAACCCCAGGGGTCAAGTGACTGAGGGGAGACATGACCAGACATAGGAAACAAAACAAACAGAAGACTCCAACATTAGACTCCTATTTGGAGGACAAAAAGGAGCAAAGCATGGAACAGGAAGAAGATAGTGAAGTCAGAACTCCTGCACCAAAAGCTTCAAAGGAAAATATGAGCTGGTTACAGGCCACAGAGGACCTCAAGAAGCAGATAAGAGAAGTGGAGGAAAAAATGGGAAGAGAAATGAGAACAATGCAAGAAAATTAGGAAATGAGAATCAACAGCCTGAGGAAAATAACACCTTAAAAAACAGACTGACTCAAATGGCAAAAGAGGTTCAAAAAGGCCATGAGGAGAAGAATGCCTTGAAATGCTGAATTTGCCAGATGGAAAAAAAATCTCAAAAACTCAATGAGGAGAATCTTTCCCTCGGATTTAGATTGGAGCAAAGGGAAGCTAGTGACTTGAAGAGAAATCAAGATGATGTTAAACAAACCCAAACAAATGAAAGAATAGAATGCAATGTGAAATATCTCATGGGAAAAACCACTGACCTGGAAAATAGATCCAGGAGAGATAATTTAAAAATTATTAATCTACCTGAAAGCCATGATCAGGGAAAGAATCTAGAAATTATCCTCCAAGAAGTTCTCAAGGAAAATTGCCCTGATGTTTTAGAACCAGAGGTCGACAGAATCCACTGATCACCTCCTGAAAAAGATCCCAAAAAGAAAACTCCTAGGAATATTATAGCCAGGTTCCGGAATTCCCAGATCAAGGAGAGAATATTACGAGCACCCAGGAAGAAACAATTTGAATATTGTGGAAACACTATCAGGATAACACAGGATCTGGCAGCTTCTACACTGAGGGATCGAAGGGCTTGGAATACAATATTCCAGAGGTCAAAGGAGCTGGGATGAAAACCAAGAATCACCTACCCAGCAAAAGTGAGTATCATGTTTCAGGGGAAATATGGTCATTCAGTGGAATAGAATACTTTCAAGCATTCTTGATGAAAAAAAACAGAGTTGAATAGAAAATTGGACATTCGGATACAAGAAGCAAGAGAAGCATGAGAAGGTAAACAGGGAAAAGAAATCATAAGGAACTTATCAAAGTTGAACTATTAACATTCCTACATGAAAAAAACAGTAATTGTAACTGATGAAACTTTTCTCAGTATGAAATAAATAAATATATATATGTCTATATCAGAGGGTATATGGGTGTATGAATACATATGTGAATGTGTGTATATACGTGTACAGGTATACATAGAGGGCACAGGATCAATTTAATGGGAAGGGATGATACTTAAAAGGTGAAATTAAGAGGTGACAGAGGAATATAATGAGAGGAGATGGGGAGAGACAGAATGGGGTAAACTATCTCATATAGAAGAGGTAAGGGAAAATGATTACAATGGAGGGGAAGAACAGGAAGGCAAAAGGGAATAGATCAACCTTATTCTCATTGAATTGGGATTAGGGAGGGAATGACATACACACTACATAGGGTATCTCACCCTACAGGAGAGTAAAGGGGGAAGGGGATGAGAGGAGGGATAATGGAAGGGAGGGCAGGTTGGGGGGGGAGGGAAGTTGGAAGCACCCGCTTTTGAAAAGGGACAGGATCAAAGCAGAGAATAGAACAAGTAGGAGGTAGGACAGGAGAGAGGGAAATATAGTCAGTCTTCCACAATATATCTACTATGGAAATGTTTTGCATAGCTACACATTTACAACCTATATTGAATTTCTTATCTTCCCAGTAAGGGTAGGTGACAAAGGAGGAAGGGAATGAATCTAGAATTCAAAGTTTTAAAATCAAATGTTAAAAATATATATATGTTCTACTATCAATATTATTTTACATGTAACTGGGAAATAAGATATACAGGCACTGGGCCATAGAGATCCACCATGCCCTACTGGAAAATTGGAGGGCGTATGGGAGAGAGCAGATTGGAGGAGGGGATATCCAGTGGGATCACTATTTTGGGGTGGTGGGTAGGCAAGTAACAGGGAGAAAATCTGTAACTCAAAATCTTGCAGAAATGAATGATGTAAACTAGAAGTTAATAAAGCATTTGATTTTTTTTTAAATCCTATTAGAATTAAAAAGCAAAGGAAAAACAAAAAAGCATCTACCTCCTTCAAATCCAAAATGAAAATTCTCAGGAATGTCATATCCCAAATCCAAAGTGTCTATGTAAAAAAAAAAATGCTTCAAGCAATCAAAAAAGGAAAAAGTGAAAAAACAAAGTCAGAGCCACAAAAGACTCGGAAGTTGTCACATTAAAGAGATGAGTTTAGAATATAATATTCCACAAAGCAATAAAGGCTTACAAACAAGAATAACCCATACAGCAAAACAAATATAACCTTATGGGGTGTGGGGGGGGGGGGGGGGAGTGGATATTTCATGAAATAGAGGACTTCTAAATATTCTTCAACAAAAAATTCCACACAAGTAGAAATTTCAAAATGCAAGAAATGCAAATGCAGAAGTATTCAGTATACACAAACTAGCTACTGGGATATGCAATCACATTCTGAGAAAACTGGAGAGCAGCGTAGAAGAAAATAAAATTAGACCAACATTTCACATCTCCTACAAAGATCAACTCCATATGTGTATGTGATCTAGACAGAAGAGGCCACATCATAAACAAATTGGAAAAATATGGAAAAAATAACCCATAAGGTTTTTGTACAATAAATTCTACATTACTTTCAAAAAAGACAAGCAAAGCTTCCCTCTGCTCTTTATGCGTTTTCATAAACATTTAAATGACCCCCTTTTAGGAGGCATCAGTACTGGTAGCTCTCCCTCCCTTTGATCGCTTTCTCACAATTAACCAGGTCAAAGAAAGGGGAAAAAAATCCTTGTGACATATTTAATAAGCATTGTAAAGCAAAATGAAGCTAAGACAGTGGCCATGTCCAAAAAATGTATGTCTGGGCATGTTGTATTTATCACTTTTGTGAAAAGGAAGATAACATGCTTCGTAAGTCTGCTGGAAACATGGCTAGTCATTGCTATGATCAGACTTCTCACGTCTTTCAAAGTTGTTTTTCTTTACAATACTGCTGTCATCTCATAAATTGTTCTCCTGGGTAAGCCCATTTCATACTACCTGTGATTCTCTGAAATCTAATCTTTCCATCATTTTTTAAAGCAGAATTAAGAGTGGATTAAATTTGTATACCTCAATTTGTTTAGTCATTGCTCAATTATTTAAGAGGCATTCTAAGGCATTCCCTTATTCTAGTTCCTTTGCTTTCCTTTTTTCTCCCCTTTTAAACTCCCTTCAGGATCAAGAAGTTTGTTTTGCTTGTGACTACTACCTCACTAATTATCCTCCCTTGTAAATGTTTCCTCCTTATTCTGTTTCCTTGTAAAGCTCAACAAATTGTTAGTCTCTTTTCAATCCTCCATCTTTTTCATATGAGTGAAATTCATCTGCCACCTGCTTTTCTGACTCCTTTTTCCATGTTTGCATATTCTTCTCATGTACCTCAATTATGAGAAATAGCAAGTTCCATCTATTTCTTCAGCAGTTTATTCTCTTTTGTCTTTTTCTACTTTTTTCCCTCTTAAACCCTCATAACAGAACCAATTTGTACCCTGGTACAAACTCTGGTTTTGTTATTTAATTCCCTAAATAACTTCTGAATACATTAGGCTTCTGAAGGGATATTTGTTTGTTCTCTCCTTATTAAAATATAACACTACATCTTCATAAAACTCTTCCCAATTGCTCAAAAAACTTTACACCTTAGGTTCTTCAGACTCCAATTCTAATCCTTTCTTAAGAAATGCTTTAGAATTCTCTACTACATTAAGAGTATTTTTAGAGCCTCTTTTGCCTTTTTTGAAATGCTGTAGTCTATGATCTCTCATTTTTCTTAACCATAAGCTGTCAAGTTTTATGTGGTCCTGACTGTAGTTCTCTGGTACCTGAATTCCCCAAATATTTACCTTTGATGTGGGATATGTATTTTGGTTATGACACTCCTAGAACTTTTCCTCTTGGGTTATCTTTTAGAAGGCAATACATGGGTTTCTTCTATCTAACTTTGTCAACTGATTCACATAGATTTGGGTAGTTTTCACTTATCATTTCTTGAAATATGGTGACCAGGTTTGTTTGGTTGTTTTTTTTTAATCATGGTTTAAAGTCAGATTCATTATAATAATTAATCTTGGTCCAAATAAATGTATGATGAAACAGTTCCCTCTTCTTGGTAAAGAGGTGGAGAACTATGTAGAAATGTTGTATATACTGTCACACAGAGCCATTGTCAGTAGTAAATGGCTAATGTGTGTGGTAGAGTAGAGTGTGTGCTAGAGTTGCAAGGCCTGTTCATTTCCTAAATCTGCCCATAATCAGCAATGATGAAAAAATGGGCCCCAGTGGTCTTGACTTTGGTCAAGGCTTCATCATTGTCAATACTTTAGAAGTTGCTTCTGGAAATTTTTGTGTTCATGTGAATCACTATAAGGCCCTAGTCATCATTCCTTTTAAAAGTCTTAGGATGCTTTCTGTGCTGTCCTGGATGTATGCCTAGAAAAGACAGCAGACCTCTCTACTGCTGTTTTGAGGTCAACAAATGTTATCAAAGTGACAGCTTGCTGTCTCTGTCCTCACAGTAGGGAGTTGCCAACCATTATTATTATTATTACTCTCCTCTTGTTCCTGTGATCTTAACTAGATGATTTCCCTTTTGACAGTACCTATGTATCTACTGCATCATTCATTGGAAGACAAGCAGCTGCTTCTTCCTCCTCAAAAAACCCATATCCCTCTAACTCAGAAAGATCATCCACAAGTGTTCTGTGGTTCCCTCTTCCTCTATATGAAATTCTTCTACCCAACTTACTGACACAGGTCAGGATTCACCTTGGGGTCTTCAGACCCTTACTCTTGTTTTTCAGATTTCCATTTTGGAGAGCCTATATATTCCAATACTACCCTCATAATGTTAAGAAATTTAAAGAAAGGACCTCTATAAAGGATTTATAGGGGGACATGAAAGAGTCACAAAGGATGAGGCATAGAAAAGTAGCTCTCTGAACCTCTGGAGTGAACCAGATATGTGAACCACATTAATAAGATCATATATCTAGATGAGTGTTCTTATGACTTTGGAATGGAAAACATTGCAGCTATTCATAAAATCTGCTTGTGTCTAAGTTGGATCTAGTCATATTCAATACAATAAATGTTTATTGAGAGTCTACTGTATGAGGTCCTAGAGAGAAAAAAAACAAAAAAAGAAACAATCTCTACCATTTAGGTAGTTACATTCTTCTTTAGGGGCACAATAAATGTGTGAATTTGAGAGTGTGTGTGTAAGATTTGCCTTACTTTTCCAAATGCTTTCATCAACTTGAGACATGATACTAACATAATGTGAGAGGAATAATATTTATCAAGGACATCCTTCTTCTTCCACATCCTCCCACCCCCAAAGCATGTGTTAGGAAAAGAAGACAAAGCCAGGATTTGATTGGCTATTGAGTGAGGCAAGGCCCAAACTGGGCCTCCCTAGATGTAGGTTATTCCTGATGGTCCATGGCTATGCTGATGTAATTTTCTGTTCATACAGGAGAATATAAAAGGTCTCATTAAGGTGAGGTCAGAGCCCTTCTGAATAGGTGGATTCTGAAAACCATAAAAGTCACCACACCCTACCCTGCTGGTTAGAGACTTTCTCGTATGAAAACAAGGTCGTCCAACCCCTCCTTACCATCTACAGAAACTAAGTGCCACTGTCTTCTTGTTGCATAATTTTTCTATATTAGGACTAAATCCTTTGGTAAACTATACATTTATCTGAAATATGCTGCCAAAAATATTTCTGGATTTCTATTGGAATTTCCTTCAAAGCCAGTGTATAATGAAAACAAAAATATCAGCCACATTATATTTATGCTTCTCCCCTATTTTTGACCAACAGCAGTTCATCTCATTCACCAGTCAGAATATGAATAACTTTTAGTTATCTCAATTAAAACCACCTACTGCCAAAATATAAATGTTTGAAGATTATCACAAGAAATGTGCTATTTTGGGGTATGTAAATAAAAAAATTAGAAAAAAATTTTAAAACTCCAATTAAACAATTTTCAAAGTCAAATAATAAAACTGAATAGATAAAACTAGTTTATTAATAAACAAAACTACTAACTTAAAAAAATAAAATTTATAAAACTTTAGATAGATTTTTTTAAAGTAAACCAAATCACTAGTATTTAAAGTGAAAAAAGGAAAATTCAGAACAAATAAAGAATGAAGGAAATTACTGGAAACTATTTTGCCAAACTACCTGTCAATAAAACTGATCAATGAAATGGATGAGAATATTTACAAAAATATGAAGCTCAACTTAACAAAACAAGAAAAAGCTTAAAAAGTCCAATCTCAGAAAACTGAACAGATTACAAATGAACTATCAAAGAAAAAAACACTCAAGACCAAATAGATTTATAAGCGAATTCTAAAAAACATTCAAAGAACAATTAATTCCAATGTTGCATAAACTTAGCAAAAATAGAAACATGGAATACCACTGTGCTGTAAGAAATCATGACCAGGTTGATTTTAGAAAAACATGGAAAGACTTGCATGAAATAATTAGGAATGAAACAAAACATTACACACAGTAACAGGAATATTGTTTAAAATAAAGAGTATCTGTAAATGACTAAGTTATTCTGAGTAATGTGAATATTCAAATGAAAGACAAAGGACCTATGGAGAAAGAAGATATCCACCTCCAGAGAAAGAACTAATATATGGAAGTAGGTATTACATGGTTTTACATATATTTATCTGTATCAAATGTTAGCCTTCTCTAGTGTGGGAATAGGAAAAGGGAAACAGCTGGGGACTCAAAATGTAATAAAATAAATATTTTTTAAATGAACAAATAAAAAAATTTTAAAAGGAAAAAATTGAAATAGAAGGAATCCTTTCAAATTCCTTCTATGATACAAATATGTTCTTGATATCAAAACATTTATGAGACCAAGTAGAGAAAGAAAGTTATAGATAAATAGCCATAATTAATAGAGATGAAAAAAGAAATAAAGAGGCTATTAGCATACAGACCACATCAACATATCACAAAGATTTTACACTATGACTAGGTTGGATTGGTACTAGGAATAACAATCTCATGATTTTAACCCATAGATGCAAAAAAAACTGACAAAATTCAACACTGATTTTTGTTTTTAAAAAAATGTAGAAAACAAAGGAATATACTGACATTTCCTTTTTTAAAAATATAGTAAATAATATATAAAACCAAGAGTCAACATTATATGTAATGGAGATAAATTAGAGGCCCTTCCAAAAAGAACAGAAATAAAAAACAAGGAAGTCTATTATCTCTACTATTTGATTCAGTCTAGAAATGTGAGCTATAGTAATAAGAAAAAAGAAATTGAGGTTGAAAAGAAAAATATCTTTTTTTGCAGATCATATGATGATTTACATAGCAAACCCTAGAAAGTCATCAAAAATTAACTGAAATCACTTCAGTAAAGCAAATCATTAGTATGTTACCAACAAAACCCCACAGGAAGAGACCAAAAAAAGAAATCCTAATCAAAATAACAACAGAATGTATAAAATAGTTAGAGTCTACCTAACAAGACACATAGCTAGGTGGCACAGTGGATAAAAGCACTGGACCTGAGTTGAAATCTCACCCTTCAGATACTTTTAACTAGATGTGTAACCCTAAGCAAATCACCTAACCTCCCTCAATCTGTTTCCTCATCTGTAAAAAAAGAATAATATTACCTACCTCAGAGGGTTGTCGCAAGTATCAGATAACAGACATATGTACAGAGCTTTGCAAAACTTAAAGTGCTATGTAAATATTAGTTAATATTATTTCGTGAATACAATTATATGACTTTTACATAGAAAGACAGACCCAAGTACATGACAAAATATGAAATATTCATAGGTAAGCTAAGTACATATAACTAAAATGATAGTACTATCTAAATTAATTGACTTTATTTAGCATCAAACCAAAGTACCAAAGGATTATTCTATGGAGCTAGAAAAAATATTAACAAAATTCATCTGTAGAAAAACAAAGACAAGAACTTCAAGGGTGAATTGGGGGACTGGCCAATAGGGGCCAGTCTTTTAAGGAAGCATACACTATGCTCAGGTATTCTTTCTTTTCCTTGTTAAAAAAAATTATTTTTAGTTTTCAACATTCACTTTTAAAAGATTTTGAGTTCCAAATTTTTCCCCTTCCTCTCCTATCTCCCTCCCCAAGATGGCATGCAATGTGATATAGGCTATACACAATCATGTTAAGCATATCTCCACATTAGCCATGTTGTGAAAGGAGAATCAGAAGCAAAAAAAACATAAGAAAAACGAGAGAGAAAAGAGTACGCTTCGATCTACATTTAGACTCCATAATTTTTTCTCTGAATGTAGATAATATGCTCAGGTATTCTGTGACTACTTCCTGTCCACCTAATGAGTGATGAAGTTTTTAAAAAAAGCTTTTTAACTCAGCCCATATTGAGTGCACACACCAAAAGCAGGAACAAGAGACACTGCCCCATCCCTACCCAGTTAGTCATAGTCAATAAATGTTTACTAAATAGCTACTATATGCCAGGCACTATGCTCAGCATAGGGGATACAAATTAAAAAAAGATAGTTGCCGCCCTCAAGGAATTTACAATCTGATGAGAAAAACAATATACAAAAGAAAGCTTGTGAGAAGGTGAGGGGTGCTGAAGGGCATCTAGTAAGGAGGCATGTTTTTGGAGTCAAAACCAAGCAAAGCATTTGATCAGGAAGTTCTGCACTCTATAAAGGAAGGTTTGGGGGATAGTTTATAGCTCTACCCTTTAGCTCTCCAATAAGAGGAGAGATGCAAGTGAGGAGGTGATGAGTGTCAGCTTTCAGTGGAGAGAGAATTTCACTAAGCCTCCAAGTAAGCAGATAAGATACTACTTTAGCAGTCATCTCTCCTTACCCAGGACTTAATGTGGCCCATGAATACATGACCCTTCTCTTTCTTCTGTTTGTGTTTTATTTATTCTTTCTTGGTTTTAGGTAAAGAAGTATAAGAGACTATGACCTATAAATTTTGAAAGGTCGGAAGACTCATCAGAGGTGCAATGTTGAGAGCCCCTGGAAGAGAATGCTGTAGCTACCCAAGTAGAGTCAGCGAAGAACTGACCTACATGACCCCAGACCAGCAGGAAATCAACCCAGCCTCCAAACAATGTGTACTGTAAGCAAATGACCAAATCATTCATCAACTAGGCCACATTCAGAAGTGAACTTGCTGGAAAGAGTGTGACAACCATTTTAATTCTGAGCCTATTTTTTCCATAGTCTAAGGTGGTAGAGGGAAGAATGTGTCCTGATTTGAAGGGATATAGTTATACTTTTGTTCTTGCTATATCTTTTAGTAAATATCCTTTTGTAAAATCTAATTGACTTAATTGTGTATTGATATTATTGAGAAAATAATGAATTAAATGATACTGGGGAGTTATTACTGACACTAGCAATTGATAAGGCAGGGTAGGGGGAGGGAAGATATGCCAGAATGGGGGCTCAAGTCAAGACCACGTAATAATAATGGGAATTTGAAGATCTTCCCTGCCCCTTAATAGGCTGAATATAAGCACATGCAGCTTGTGGCAGGAGGAATTTGCTGAAGGGTAGAACAGAACCCACAGGAAACTGTGAGTCAGAACAGCTAGAGAGGATGCTCAGGCAAGGAGAAAGCTAGGATTGTGAGTGTTGGTTTGTGGGAAGGCTAAAGGATGGTGTGGCTCTGCTGCTTTGTGGTGTATTAACTTCTATGTTGCTATGATAGAATTGGTTTCCTGATGCTGAAATTTGGTTTTCTGGTGTCTGAATAAATGATTTGCTTCTGTCTTCTATATGGGGAGAGAGTCTGTTATATTTTGCGACTGAGCACTTTGCTGGCATATTCACAGTCAACATCAGTACTGTGAATATTGCATTGTTGCTACATTTGGCAGTGAGGATGGGATTGTGAAATATCAGAACTCTCTTTGGAGGCAGAAGGAATTTAGAAGAAGAAATGGATATTCTAGGATGGGAGGATTTACCTTATTCCTCCCTAGCAAGGGAGTGGGCTAAAAGTACAGGGCTCTGTGAAAACTGGAAACTGAAGCTACAGAAGGGAGAACCTAGAGATTTAGAAATATGTTTGCAAGGAATACCAATAAAACCAGGGAGAGAACTGTAAGGGGTATGTAGAAGACGCTGGGTTTTACTAACAAATTAACATATTATATGTAAAAGCAGGGACAAACTATTGGAAAAGGAAATTCAGATGGAGAAGAAATTAGCTGTTTTGAACGAGAAGTTGTCTGAGTTACAGCGTTTGGATTCTCCTTTAGAAGAGCAAACTGGAAAGTCTCATGTGGTAGAAGAAAAAGCTGTTAATTTACTCTCAAAAAGAAGCAGAAAAGTAACAGGAGTAAGTTTCCTACAGTTTGGGCAGGGGTTGAACTTAATTGCCCTGGCAACAACTGCCAGGAGAGAGTGTGGTGGAAAGTGAACATGTTAAATGATAGGGCTTTTGCAAGGGCAGAAGTTTGCCCCATACTAAGAAGGAAGCAGGAGAGAACCAGGGAGGCCAAACAAAGTTGAGGGAGATAATTGAGGATTTCACTCAGGAGGCGGTTACTGATATATTAAGTGGATTCACTCAAAGAATGGAAGAATTGTTAGTGTCTTAGATGGTGAGAATCAGTGTTGAAGGGGCCAGGAGTATGTGTAGATACCACGGACTACTTGAAATTTATAGGTATTTGTCAGAATCCTTTTGTCCAGCAAGCTTTTAGAGATTAGCATATTCAAGGAGGCAACAATACAACTAATCTGTTAGCTTTAGCTGTGATGGATGCAATAAAATGTATCCCACTAATTCTATGTGACCTAATGGAGGCAGACCCTGGTACTCCCTTAGAGACTGTGTGAGAAAGTTAAAGGAGCAAGTAATGAGAACTGTTGGAGATGTTGGAGATATCATGATAGCTCCTTAGCAGTTTCTCATAGAAATATAATGAATAAGGCTCCTACTTTTAAGCACCTACTTCTGACTCTACTAATTGGTGGAACAGGGTACCCTCTTACAGAGGTGCTGGATAAGATTTCACAGCTAAGTGTCTTAGGAGAATGGGAAAAAGACAAATTTCCTGAAGACAGAAGATCAAATAGCCAGCAGAATCAAAATCAGAATAGACTGACAAGAAAAGAATTGTTTCCTGCTCTACTGAGAGAAGGGGTTGATTTTGGAAGAACTGATGGTATTCCAACTAATGAACTAAACAAAATACATCAAGAAAAGGGGTTTGATGTTAGACAGAATACAGAAGTGAAAATTGCCCCTACAGTTCTGCATGAACCATTGTATCCAAGTTTGTCACACCTTTGGGGAGACTCAGATTAAAGAAAGTAATAGAACAGGTCACTACTTCATCACTATGCTGAATTTATGGCAGTACATCAAGCCATTAAAACATAGCAAGAACAGGGTCATATATTTACTGATTCATGGGTAGTAGCTAACGGGTTAGCTACATGGATGCCCATGTGGAAAAATCAAAATCGAGAAATTCATGGCAAACGAGTCAAGGGCAAAGAATTATGGGAAGACATATGGGACATGTCTTTGGTTACTAATTTGCCAGTTTTTCATGTATATGCTCACGTGACCCTCACACGCCAGAATGTGAGTACAATGCACATGCTGATTGACTAGCAAAGATTGTTACTCAACATACTGTCCCTACTCTGACAATATCTAATGACCCAATACTAGCAAAATGGGTTCATGGACTCCAGAAACGTGACTGACCCTATATCTGTTTCTTTTTGGATTTTTGTCTGTTAAACCTGTTTGCAAGATTTGTTTCCTGCAGGCTTAGTACCCTCCACCTGCAGATGTCTGATCACTTAAGGTGGATATCAGCCCCTATCCATGACTGTGGTGTGTCACCCCTGGACCTGGCATCAACCAAGTTCCAGATGCCAGCTAAAGAACTGACCTCTCAAATGGGACCTCTTGAGGCAAGGACAGCTCTGTATCCAATTTCAGCAGGAAGTAGCTATGAGAGAAGAGACCTTTGCCCCTCACCCCAAGATTTTGAACCCTACTCATTTGAGGGGGGAATGATGGGGTGCTTGTGCTCATGACCCCACCCTAATGTATTGTTTTATGTGCTTATTTTCTATTATCCTTGTTATATTATTGTAAAGTTCTTTTGACACCAATTACCCCTAAATTCCCATTAACCTATGTAATGAAATGTATTGTTAATGTATTTTTTTTACTTTTTTTTTTGAGAAGGGAAGGTAGGGCAATTGGGGTTAAATGACTTGCCCAAGGTCACACGACTAGTTTGTGTGTGTGTGTGTGTGTGTGTGTGTGTGAGAGAGAGAGAGAGAGAGAGAGAAGTGTCTGAAGCCAGATTTGAACTCAGATCCTCCTGACTCCAGAGCCAGTGCTCTATGCACTGTGCCACTATGCAAGAGACACAAAAGATCTTGGGGCCAAATGTAATAGTAATGGGAATTTGAAGATCTTCCCTGCCCCTTAATAAGCCTAGGAAAATCTGAAGACCTTCCCTAATATGAAGATCTTCCCTGCCCCCAATAGCCTGAATGTAATCACATGCAGCCTATGGTGGGAGGAGTTTGCTGAAGGGTGGAACAGAGCCCACAGAAAGCTGGGAGTCAGAACAGCTAGACAGTAGGAGAGAGAGGACACTCAGACAAGGAGACAGCTAGGCTTGTAAGTGTTGGTTTGTGGGAAGGCTAAAGGATGGTGTGGCTCTCTGCTGCATTGTGGTATATTAACTTCCATGTTGCTATGATGGAATTGGTTTCCTGGTGTTGGGATTTGTTTTTCTGGTGTCAGAACCCTGAGGGGAAAATGTAACCAAGTTTTATAGCTGCCTGATCCACCAGTGCAAGTAGAAGAGGAGTTGAAAAAGTGAACCTTGAAGCCTATATAAAAGACTACTAGGAAAATAAGGAGGAAGGAAGTAGGTCTGGCAGTACCAGATCTCAGACTATACTACAAAGCAGTCATCATCAAAACTATTTTGTACTGGATATGAAACAAGGGGGTCAATCTTTGGAACAGATTAGATATAAAACACACAGAGCCAAATGAACATCACATAACATTCTATTCAATAAATATTTGTATTTGTGACATTCTCATTTCCAAGATAAAAGACTAAATGCCATTTTCCAATAGATAAATACCAAAAAATAGGAATAGGCAGTTTTTAAAAGAAAAAATATAAGCTATCAATAACCATATTGAAAAAAGTGCTCCAAATCCCATATAATTAGGAAAATGTAAATTAAAACAGCTAAGGTCCATAGCACACCCATTACACTGGCAAAGAAAACCAAAAAAGGAAAGGACTAAATTTTGCAGAGAGTGGCCAATGTATGTATTTTGTTTCAAAATGCATATTTCTAACAAGGATTTTCTCTTTTTTTCTTCTTTTTTTTCATTAAAGGGAAAATTGGGAGAGATAGTTCTCCCTATCCCTTCCATCTCATTCCGCCCCCAAAAAAGAGAACAAAAAGCCAGAAGGATTCACAGACAAGCAGGACAACTTTAAAAATTACATGTTAAATTTGTTATATATACTTAAAATTAAAAGCAGGTTGTACATAACTGAGATTTAGTTTCATGTACGATCTTCTTCTGTTCTATTATATATATATATATAGGAATGATCATTACATGTGTTATTTTCTAAGTTCATAATTTTTTAAGAATGAAAAAAGAATGAATTGTAGTGCTGCATTAGAAGTGAAAAGGTCTAGGTTTGAATTTCATCTAGCCTACCTGCTACCTATATCCTCAGGTAACTCACTTAGCTATTCCGTTTCCTTATCTATAAACTGAGAAGTCAAGGCTAAATAACCTCTTAAGATTCCTCCACTACAAAATCTATCATAGATACTGTGGGTTCTGAAGGCAATTGTGGGCAATATAAGTAGCACTGTACCATTCACATGCATAAAACTACATATAGATATGCTAGATTTAAAAAAATATTAGATTAAATATGTATATGTTGCAATAAAATTGATTACTTCCATTTTCTTTTTTTTTTTATGTTTTGATGCTTCTTGTTTTTACAATGTACCTTCCTAATATATACTGCCATAGAATGCTCCCTTTTAGCAAAATAAGTCACACAAACTCAATACAGTAATGGTGCTGGATACAATATCTCACACCATCCCAGTGGCCAACACCTTTCCATAAAGAAGAAAGATACCTGTTTCATTGTGTCCTCAGGAAATAAAATTGCTCACTACATTTTAAATCAGATTTCTATATTGTTTTCATTCACATTATTTAAGCTGCTGTATTTCATACTGATTTTGTTTTCTTCACCCTGCAACAGTTCATTTAAGTCTATCCATATTTCTCTGAATTCCCTCCACTTTATATACATACAGCAATTTGTTCAATTGTTCCCCAATCAATGGGCAGGCATTTTGTTTACAGTATTTTGCTGCTATGAAAAGTATAGCTACAATTATTTTGATACATATGAGACATTTCTTTCTCTCACTGATCTCTTGGAGACATATTATCAATAGGAATCCTTAAAAATTATGAACAGATAGTAATTTTATTTTTTTCTTATATATTCCAAATCATTTTCCAGAATGCTTGAACTAAATCACTGCCCCAACCAATAGTGAATTACTAGTATTTGTCTTACAAAAGTTCCATTCAACTTTAACTACTATCTTTCATCATCTTTACCCTGGTAAAGATGATTTATGGGTATGAAATTTCATACCTACTTCAGTTCATTTTAAAATCTCTGATAAATATCAAAATTCATTCTACCATATTATAATCTAACACTGAAAGACTACTCGCACTCATAATTTTATTCATTAGTGAGACTCAATATATTTTCACTAAGAATTAGTAAGAAGTCTAACAAATATCACTGCCTTAATTCATTCTCTGCCGAGTCAACATTTCAAAAACTGCCTTTTGTAAAATAGCAACATCACAAACTGGGCTCATTTTTCCCAGAATGAAAAAGAAATTTTAAAATGTAAAAGTAACACAATCAGATATTTAATGAAATAAATACTTTCTATATAGCTCTGGACATACAAAGTATTTGGTCATTCCAAAAGAAAACACATACATAAGCTGAACACAGTACAATTTAGGTAAGTGGAGTTTGCTGACCTTGCAAGATGACTAGAAACATTCAAAGGAAAAGATTATAAGCAAATTACCATAGCTCCAGTTTTCCTAAAATTATCTACTATCAGTAAGCTGCTGAGGGAAGGATAGGATAGGGGGAAAAATGAGATTCTTAAACTGGGACTTTGACTTCCATAACTATGTGCTCTTTGGTGGCATTGAAGCTGATGGATTTTTCTCTTTCTTAAAAAATCAAATGCAGACTACGTTGTGCTTCCTTAACATATCAATCATTAAAGTACTAATAAGGTAGGGAGACCAAGAAAGACAAATACACAAACGATTAAACATCACAAACTCACAGCAGTAAGGAAGCAAGAAGCAAGGGCCCTCAAATTTTAAACCTAAATATCAGCTCAAAGCAAGTAAGAAAAAGAAGGCACATGATATTGTATGAAGAACAATGAATCTGGAATCAGAAAAGATCTCTATACAAATCCGATCTGTGACACCTGGTGTGTGTGTGACAATGAACAAGTCACAGAACTTTCTGAACCTTAGTTTTCCATCTATGACAGCTATAATTATGATTTTTTTTCAGCTGGGACAAGAAAGATACTCCTAACTAGACAAGGATGGTAAAGGTGAAGACAGATCCTAGAACAATGACACAGGAAGAACAAACTCCTGCAGATCAAAGATAGTACACAATGGAAGGAAATTGAATTTGGAATTAGGAGACCTAGGTTCAAATCCTGACTGTTCCCAACTGTGTAAATGTGGGCAAATCAACTCATTTCTCTAGGCCAACTGTTGTTCATTTTTCAATTGTATCCAACTCTTCATGATCCCACTTCCCATCGGAGTTTTCTTGGCAAAGACAATGGAGAGGTCTGCCATTTCCTTTTCCAGCTCATTTTACAGATGAGGAGACTGAGGCAAATAGGGTTAAGTGATTTGCCCAAAATCACGCAGCTAGTAAGTATCTAAAGTCAGATTTTAACTCAAAAACTTGAGTCTTCCTGACTCCATGCCAGGCACTCTATCTCCTGTGCCAACTGCTAGCTACCCCACAATACATTTACCTCATCTCTAAAATGAAGGTTTTAGCCTAGAAAGCTCCTAAGATCCTGTCCCCATTCTAATCTAAGACCCTATGAACTTGTAGTTTCCAATCCAACCAAAAAAGGATTCCTTAAGTCCCTATAGTGCTAGACACTAAGTATACAGAAACAAAAAACAAAACAATCTCTACCTTCAAGTAGTTTACATTCTCTTGCCAGAAACAAAACGTACATAGAAAATAACCTATAAAAAAACATACAAAATAATTTCTGGGGGAAGGGCACTTAAGAGAGATGATCAGGATAGGCTGCTCGAACAAAGATAGAGAGCCAGAAAGGGGATGTGGTATAGAGAAAAAGAGCAAGCATGTCAATTTGTCTGAAACACAAAATGCATGAAGGAGACAGGTACACAATGGGTCTGAAAAAGTAAGCTATAGGGGCAGCTAGGTGGCACAGTGAATAGAGCACTGGCACTGGAGTGAGGAGGACCTGAGTACAAATCTGTCCTCAGACACTTAACACAAAAACTAGCCATATGACCTTAGGCAAGTCACTTAACCCCAATTGCCCTGCCTTCCCCCTCCAAAAAGCAAAAAACAATAACAAGAATAAGCTATAGCCAAAGTACAAAGGGCTTTAAAAGCCTGCTTTGTTTGTATTTTATAATACTGGTCTCAGCAACTCATTCAAAAGAGCAGCATTCTTGCCAAAGAATCTGAATGTCTCACATAAAACCTAAATGGAAGAGATTTCCAACAAATGGCTCCTGTTTTTAGATAAGACTACGCAACAAGCTCCAGAATACTCCAAAATCTAGAAATGATATCATTTCAAACAGGCCAACCCAACTATACACCTGGGGAAAAGCAAACAGTTGATAATTATTATTCATTTTGCAATTTGATAAGACTATACAGATCCAGTACATTTATCTTGGACAGACACTGCAAAGAGGTATGAAATCAGAGCAGAAGTACATAGGAGAAGAAAGACTTTTTGATGAAATGCATGGAGCTTTCAAAAATCACAATTTCTTCCTGGAAAAAAAAGTCCATGTTTTTAACTACAATATTCTTCTGAATGATGCTATATGAGTTTATCATATTATACAACAGTCTCTGTAAAATTAAATTTCTTTTTTTTTTTTAAGCAATCAGGGTTAAGTAACTTGCTCAATAAGTAACTGGCACATGGCCAGTTATTTCTGGGTGTGGTGCTGAGTGTCTGAGCCCGGGATTCGATCTCCAGGTCATCCCAACACTGGAGCCAGTGCTTTTACTCGCTGAGCCACCTGGCCACCCTTTAAAATTAAATTTCTATGTCATACAAAAGGCAATGAGAATATGCTGAGTAGCTACAAATAGACCATTACCAATGAAAAATTGCACAGAATTGAAATAAAAGACACCATCAAAGAGATAAAGGACTAGAAAAAAAAGGTAAGCTCATTATGAGAGATCAATCAATTCATCAATAAACATTTATTAGGAGTTTACTATATCACAGACACTATGCTAAGTTCTAGGGATACAGAAAGAGGCAAAAAAAAAAAGTCTGTGTCCTCAAGAAGCTTACTATGTAAGGGAGGAGACAACATGCAAACAAATATATACAAAGCAAGCTATATATGGATAAAAAGAAAATAATTAACGGAGGGAAGGCACTGGAATTATGAGGGGTTGGAAAGGCTTCCAATAAAAGATGGGATTTTAGTTGGGACTTAAAGGAAGCCAGATTAGTAATCAGGGTGAAGGAGAGAGAGCATTTGAGTCATGGAGACACCAGAAAGAATGCCCAGAACCAAGAGATGGAGTGTTTTGTTCGTGGAAGAACCAGGAGGACAGTATTACTGGAACAAAAAGTATGTTTTAGGGAGGAAAATGTAAAAAGACTGGAAAAGTAGGAAGGGCTTTGAATGCCTGACAGGACATTTTGTATTTGATCCTGGATGCAACAGGGAGCCACTGGAGTTCACTGAGTAAAAGGGTGACATCATCTAAACTGCACTATGGGAATAGCACTTTGGTGGCTGAAAGGAGGATGAACTAGAGTGGGGAAAGACTTGAGACAGGTAGACCCACCAGCATGCTACTGCAGTCATCCAAGCATGAGATGATGAGGCACCATACTGCAGGGGAAGCAGGGTCAGAGAAGTGTGGAGTCCTGGAGAAATGTTACAAAGATGGAATCAATAGGTCTAAGCAGCAGATTGGATATGAGGAGTGAAAGATAGTGAGCAGCACAGGGTGATTCCTAGGTTGTGAGCCTCAGCAAGGGAGAGAAGGATGGTATTGCCCTCTACAGTAAATGCCACATTGAGAGAGGGGGAACATTTAGAGGGAAAGACAATGAGTTTGATTTGGGATGTGTTGAGTTTAAGATGTCTGCTGGTCATCCAGTCTGACATGTCTGAAAGGAAGTTAGTTGGAGATGTGAACTGGAGATGGAGGTCAGCAGAGAGTTTAGGGCAAGAAAGGTAGATTTGAGAATCATCAGTACAGAGATGGTAATTGTGTATGGGAACTGATGAGATCAGCAAGTGAAGTAATCTAGAGGGAGAAGAGAACAGGGTCAACAGTAGAACTCTGAGGGTCACCTCTAATTAGACAGAATGATCTGCAAGAGGATCCTGCAGAGGAGACTGAGGAGGAGGAGTCAGATAGGTAGAAGGAAAATCAGGTATCTCAAAAACCTAGAAAGAAGAGAGTACTGAGGAGATTGTGATCAGCAGTGTCAAAGGGTGCAGAGAATCAAGGAAAATGAGTTCTAAGAAAAGGTCATTGGACTCAGCAGCTAAAAGATCTTTAGAAACTACAGAGAGAGCAGTTTCAGTGAAAACCAACATTCAGATTGTTAAGTTAAGAAGAGTGAGGAGAAAAAGAAGAGGCACCTAGTATAGATGGCCTTATTTTAGCTACAAAGGGCAGAAGAGAGAGGACAATAGTTAGTGGGGATGAAAGAATCAAGTGAAAGTTTTTTCAGGATAGGGGCAACATGGGCATGTTTAAAGGCAGTAGGGAAGGAGCCAGTGGACAGAGAATGAAAATAAGTGAAAGAGTGGGAAAGGTAGAGGGGGCAATCTATTGAAGCAGATGAGATGGAATGGCATCATTTGAACGAATAGAGAGGGTTAGCCTTGTTAAGGAGTAAAGCCACTTCATCATGTGAGACAGGGGTGAAAGAGAAGAGAGTGGTAGAAAGCATCCGAGTGAAAGGAGATAAGGAAGAGAGGAGAAGAGGGAGTCCATAATGAATGGCCTAAATTTTTTCTTCAAAATATGAGGTGAAGTTCTCAACTAAAGAAGTGGGAGGAGAGAGAGTCACAAGTTTGAGGAAGGATGAAAAGGTTTAGAAGAGCTGCTTTGGAGAGTGGGAGAATGAATTGATAAGGCAGGTTTAGAAGGAGCAGCAGTGAAAGCCCACTTGAGGTTATATAACATAAATCTGTAATAGACCAGTCAGAAGGGTTGAATTATTTTCTCCACCTTCATTCTGCAACACATGTAAAAGGTAAGGTACCAAATGTTGGTAAAGATCCAAGGCCAAGGCTTGACTGGACATAAGCAGTGAAATAATAAGAGGCTGAGGGATTCAAGAGAAGAGGACAGTGTAGCGCTGCACTGGTTCACCAAGGAATCAAGAAAAGTGGAAGAGAAGAGAGTAGCTAGAGTCTGAGAGAGAACTAAAAGATCCAAGGGATTGGAGGTCATGGTGAGAAGGAAGAGTAGGATTATATATATAAAGGAAGGCAAAGGGAGAGATGAAAAGTCACTAGACTAAGGTCAGATAAGGAGATTTCAGAATTCTTCAACACAGAGGTGGTACAGTTGTGGGTGTTGGCAAAAACTAGATATGGCCATCTTTCTGTGTGGCTGACCTTTGGGAGAGGAGTAGCTCATGGGACTTGAGTATGTTGAGGAACAGAGTAGTTAGGTCATTTTAGGAAGAATCAATATGTATACTGAAGTCTTCTAGTCTGAGGGCAGGCATTGAGAAGGAGAGTATTGAACTTACTGAGGAAAGAAGTGGAATTATTGGGGGTTTGAGGGTGGGAGTGAGCTTGCAGACAACAGCTATGAGGATTTTGTTTGGGTGGTAGATATGAATAGCATGACTGTCAAATAAAGAGAGGATGCTGAGGGATGGAGGAAGGAAAAGAATCTGGAAGTGGCAATGGGGAATAAAGGAGCAACTTTCCTATCTCAACCAGTGAGCAGAGGAGAATGAGTAAAGGTTCAGTCAAAATTAGAAAGGAGGCTGTCATAAGGGTTTCATTAAGACTGTAAGGGGGGCAGAGTCAAAATGGCGGAATAGAAACAGGACCTCCATGAGGCTCCAGCTGCTATCTTCCCCAATTCATGTAAAGGGGACTCTGAACAAACTTTGGAGCTACAGAACCCACAAAATGACACAAAGAAGCTAACCTCCTGCTCAGGACAGCCAGCAAGCCAGCAACAATCAGCCAGCGCAGTGCTCTCTGAGCCCAGCCCCACACCGAGGCTTTAGCCCCAGGGCAGGCCTGACCAGCCCCCAGCCAGAGGGACTCCAGATCAGCAGTAGCTGTGGTCGTTTCCACATTTGTCAACACATAGATGCGAAGGACAAAGTGAGAGATCAGTGCAGTCTGGACTTTGGGACCAGTAGTTGGGAGAGCGGCAGCTTTTGCACCCAGGGCGAGAAGCCACTGAGGCGCCACGGCACAGCTGCTGCCAAATAGAAGCTTCAGCTCCTGGCCTGCAGAGTGTAAGGGGACCAAGCCACCAGTCTGAGGGGTAATCACACTTGCTTTAACCTGCTTGGATCTGGATCGCAGTCTAGGGTGGAGGTCCTGAGGTTCATGACCAGCTTGCCAGAGCATGTGAAGGCTTCAGAGAGGGCACCCAACTAATACCTCCAGCAGCTGAGAAAACTCAAGTGTTTGGGATAAAAGCTCCCCTGTCTGGTGGCAGAGTCCTACTGTGGCAAAAAGCCCAGGGGTCAAGTGACTGAGAGGTGACATGACCAGGCAAAGGAAGCAAAACAAACAGAAGACTCCAACATTAGACTCCTATTTTGGGGACAAAAAGTATCAAAACATGGAACAGGAGGAAGGCAGTGAAGTCAGAACTCCTGCACCAAAAGTTTCAAAGGAAAATATGAGCTGGTTACAGGCCACAGAAGACCTCAAGAAGTAAATAAGAGAAGTGGAGGAAAAACTGGGAAGAGAAAAGAGAACAATGCAAGAAAATTATGAAATGAGAGTCAACAGCCTGACTGAGGAAAATAACACCTTAAAAAACAGACTAACTCAGTTGGCAAAAGAGGCTCAAAAAGGCAATGACAAGGGAAATGCCTTAAAAAGATGAATTTACCAGATGGAAAAAGAATCTCAAAAGTTCACCGAGGAGAATCATTCCCTCAGATTTAGAATGGACCAAAGGGAAGCTAGCGACTTGAGGAGAAATCAAGATGCTGTTAAACAGATCCAAACAAATGAAAGAATAGAAGGCAATGTGAAATATCTCATGGAAAAAAACACTGACCTGGAAAATAGATCCAGGAGACACAGTTTAAAAATTATTGGAATACCTGAAAGCCATGATCCAAGAAAGAACCTAGAAATCATCCTCCAAGAAATTCTCAAGGAAAACTGCCCTGATGTTTTAGAAGCAGAAGGCAAAATAGAGGTTGAAAGAATCCACCAATCACCTCCTGAAGATCCCCAAAAGAAAACTCCTAGGAATATTATAGCCAGGTTCCGGAATTCCTAGATCAAGGAGAGAATATTACGAGCACCCAGGAAGAAAAATTTGAATATTGTGGAAACACAATTAGGATAACCCAGGATCTAGCAGCTTCTACACTGAAGGATCGAAGGGCTTGGAATATGATATTCTGGAGGTCAAAGGAGCTGGGATTAAAACCAAGAATCACCTACCCAGCAAAACTGAGTATCATGTTTCAGGGGAAAATATGGTTATTCAGTGGAATAGAGGACTTTCAAGCATTCTTGATGAAAAAACCAGAGTTGAATAGAAAATCTGACATCTAGATACAAGAAGCAAGAGAAGCTTGAGAAGGTAAACAGGGAAAAGAAATCATAAGCCACTGATGAAAGTTGAACTATTAACATGAACTACATGGAAAAACGATAATTGTAACTGATGAAACTCTTCTCAGTATGAAAATAGTTGAAGGGAATAGAAATATATATATATGTCTATATCGGAGGGTATATGGGCATATGAATACATATGTGAATATGTGTATATATTTAAAGGTATACATAGATAGAGGGCACAGGACCAATTTAATAGGAAGGGATAATATTTTTTTTTTTAAGCAATCGGGGTTAAGTAGCTTGCTCAAGGTTACACGACCAGTTATTCCTGGGTGTGGTTCTAAGTATCTGGCCTAGATTTGATCCCCAGGTCATCCCGACACTGGAGCCAGTGCTCTTACTCACTGTGCTACCTGGCCACCCCTGAAGGGATGATATTTAAAAGGTGAAATTAAGAGGTGAGAGAGGAATATAATGAGAGGAGATGGAGAGAGACAGAATGGGGTAAACTATCTCATTTAGAAAAGGCAAGGAAAAATGGTTACAATGGAGGGGAAGAATAGGAAGGCAAATGGGGATGGGTCAACCGTATTCTCATTGAATTTGGCTCAGGGAGGGAATGAAATACACACTAAATAGGGTATCTTACCCTATAGGAGAGTAGGGCGGAAAGGGATGAGAGGGGGGATGATGGAAGGGAGGGCAGGCTTGGGGGGGAGGGAAGTTGGAAGCATCCACTTTTGAAAAGGGACAGAATCAAAGTAGAGAACAGAACAAGTGGGAGGTGGGATAGGAGGGAGGAAAATATAGTCAGTCTTTTACAATATTTCTACTATGTTAATGTTTTACATTAGCTACATATGTACCACCTATACTGAACTGCTTATCTTTCCAGGAAGGGTGGGTGACAAGGGAGGAAGGGAATGAATCTGGAATTTAAAGTTTTAAAATCAAATGTTTAAAACTATATACATATATATATACTATTATTAATTCTATTTTACATGTAATTGGGAAATAGGATATGCAGGCATTTGGGCATAGAGATCCACCATGCCCTACTGGAAGGGGCAAGGGGGGTTTGGGAGAGGATATGAGAGAGAGCAGATTGGAGGAGGGGATATCCTGTGGGACTGCTATTTTGGGGCGGCAGGTAGGGGAAAAACGGGGAGAAAATTTGTAACTCAAAATCTGGCGGAAATGAATTATGTAAATCAGAAGTTAATAAAGCATTTGAAAAATGAAAAAAAGTCTTTTTAAAAAAGACTATGAGCAAGGTTTCAGAAAGAGTTCAATTAGGAGTGTGAGAGGAAGGAGGAATGAATGGGAAAAGAAAAGGTTTAAGATGATGGGAAGTTATTGCCTATGGATAGGGATTCCAGAGGTTATAGTGGAAGGGGTGGATAGAGTTAGAATCAAAGTTTGGTGATGAGAAAGAGAAATCAAGTGCTTGGGAGTGTGTAATGGGATCTGGATGATGATATATAGTCCAGAATCTCTGGGAAGTGAAGAGTATGACCAGGTGTGAGAATGTGTATCATTAAGTAGAGGGTACCATTCCTCTACTTTCAAAAAACAGGGATAACAGGGAAACAGTACATGGGCTACACTGAATACATGTGATACTAATAGATCATAAAATGGGGGTCCTTCCACCCCTAACACTGGGTGAACTCTAAATGAATGAATTACAGATGGATATAGACAGGAGTTAACCAGATACAGAGATGTGGATGAGTTATTAAGTACCTATATCCATAGTATCAACAGAATTTAATTATCAGTGGCAAATCTCACAAATCCTATGCCAGGTATAAGCTTTTCTATCACTGATACCTATTTTTATTCACACCCATATGGCAAAGTTAGGATGAAAGCAAGTAAAGTGAAATAGTTACCTAAGGTCTTTGGCAGAGAGCCTTGGGGAACAATAAACTTCTCAACTTCCCAAACAGGGTTTTTCTTGAGGCTACTGAATACTTAATTGTGGCTCTGTTCATAGCATTCCTTCCAATAAACTGCTTTTTAAAGTATCCTAATCACTGTTGCAACAAAAATTGGCTATTTCAGAGTTTAATATCTACCTCCATTGATTGTATTTTCAGAATATCTCCAAAAAGCATGCTGAGTATTTAATATCGTAGCAATATGTTGTTGTCCTTATGGCTCCTAGGGTTTGCCTCAATTTGGCAATCCCATAAATCTGAGCTGTCAACTGACTTTTCTTAATCAGCAGCCATTTTTGGCAGGGCTCCAACCTGCAGGATATATCTGAGGGAGGTACATATCTGAGACTCCTTTTTAGAAATCTGGAATTAGATGTTTGTGAAGGCATGCTAAACTATTTCCTATTCAATAAAACTAAATAAGGTATGTCAGGTGCAAGGTAAGCTATGATTCATGAGAATATTTTAGGGCAAAAATCTTTATTTATTTATAGCAAAGCTTTATCAGTCTTAGATTATAGCCCCTTAGTCACAGAACAACCTACAGAGAGGGATACTGCGGTTTGTTTGTTTTTTAAACAGCAGTTAGAAAACCTGTCCTTTAAAAATTATCATGTTGACAAAGTTGCACTTTCTTTAAAAACAAAAAAAATGATTCAAATTTTCTATGAAGAAGGGCAAAAGGTAACTGGAAGAAAAAGTACAGAAAAGCTAACTGGTTTAACCAAAACTGCATATGAATTAAGCAATTATCCCAGTTCCAAAAAGAAAATTAATCATGTCTGTGATCACAAAACTAGAGCTGGAGACCACAGAGGTCATCCAGCCTGACTCATTTTACAGATAACTGAGGTTCAGAAAGATTAAACGGATTTGCCAAAGATCAAATAGCTATTAAGTGGTGGACTCAAAATTTGGACATAGATCCTTTAACTCCAAATCTAGTATTCTTTCCAGTATACCATGCTTCCCTGCCCCCAATCCTTCTTCTCATTAAAATGGTAGAAGATAATGGGTCTGGAATGTGTCCTCTCAGTTGTGACTGCTTTGTAATCTGTCTTTAACCTCATTAGTTCTATCATTTCGATTATTTATTCTTTGACCCACAAGTTTTTTAGAATATTACTTAGCTTCAAATTACTTTTTAATTCTCTAAGAGTCTCTTACTGAATATAATTTTCATTACATCATAACCAATAAATTATTTATTACTTCTACTTTTCTACATCTCTGGAATGGTCTTTATATCACAATAATCAATTTTTGTAAAAATGCCAGATATACTTGAGAGATACATAAATTCTTTCCTATTCTCACTCAGTAAACAAAAGAAATCTAACAACTTTTATTTTCTGAAGTTCTATTCTAATTGTTTTCTTGTTTATATTTTAGTTATATCTCTCTAGGTAAAAAAAGAGGTACTATAAAATCGCATACGATTATATTTTTTGCTATTTCTTCCTCCAATTTTATTAATTTTTCTTTTTAAGAGTATGTAGATGCTATCCTATTAAGTATAAGTATTGATACTGATATATTATTTATGGTGCTTTAGGCAGCATGTAATTTCCCTGTTTCTTTTTATTATGTCTATATTTACCATAGTATTTTCTGAAATGACTGCTGTTTTTTTTTAAAAAATTCAGCTGAAGCATAATCAATTTGACTTCAGCTCTTTATTTTAATTCTAAGTAAATCTTTATTGTGTGAATTCTGTTTTCTAATCAATTTTGCTATCCTCTTCTCTTTTATGGGAGAGTTCAATCCATTCATATTCAGGGCTGTAATTCTTTAAAATGTACTTCTCTCTATCCTATTCTTCTTGAACTTTTCTCCTCTCTTTAGTCCATACCCCTCTTTACAATTAAGAAGGCAGTAAAAGAGAGATTTGTCTAACACCTGTGATGTATAAAAGAAATAGCTTATTTTCTCTCTGTTGTAGCTCTTTTTTTCCCCTTACCCCACCCAATTAAAATTTTTCATTTTCTTCCTTTCTTTTTAATCACCCCTTCATGTTTCTAATATGCAAAATTATTTTGCTAATGACTATTCATTCCTTTATTTACCCTATGATCACTCTCTATGCCTCCTGTGTTTCTGTGTCCTCCCACTTCTCTTGAGCTTAATGTTATTTCTGAACTACAATTTCTACGTGTGAGGAGATGTATAAGTGTGTGTTCGATCTTCCTTTTTCTCACTGAGATGAAAGTGAGGTTCAAGGGATGACCATCCCCCCACCCCTCCCTCCACTAGTATATGCTCTTATCTTATACACCTCTATTACATGATAGTGACTTCATCTCCCCTTCCTCCTTTCTTCTCCAGTATAAGCCTCATCGCTCCTATTTTTGTGGGATGTGGGATAAGAGGATCAAAACATAACAAAATAACATAACAACAAAACCACTCACAAGTCCTCTGTCATTTTCTCCTTGTTTATGATCCTAAAAAAATATTGGGATCCTGAGGAGACATTTGCTTCCTATTCCCCCCTATTAATATGTAAACCATTCATCTCCATATATTTCCTTCCAATTAAACAAATGTTTATACTTTTCTGTTTCTCTCTTGGAATCTGCATTTTCCTTTATAAATGTCTATTTAGTCCTTGCCTTTTCATCAGAAATTATGAGAAATCCTCTATTTAATTCTTTTTTTTTTTTTTTTAGAATTTTAGCTCTATTTGCCAATAGCTTAGCTTTGCTGGAAGCCTTTATCTTTAGCCTTTTGGAATACTATTCCAGGTTCTCCTCTTATTTGTTGTAGTAGCTGCCAAGTCTTATGATCCTTCATGTGGTTCCTTCACAGGTAAACAATTTCTTTTTCGCTGCTTTGAGTAATTTTCTTTGACCTGGAAACTTTGGATTTTGGCTATGATGTTTCTTGGAGCTTTAATTTTGGAGTTTTTCTAAAGACATGACTGGTGGACTCCTATTTTCACTTTACCATCTGGTTCTAAGAGTGTTGGCAGTTTTCATTTATAATTTCTTGAAATATGGTATTTAGATATTTCATGGTCATGATTTTCAGATACCAGTTTGAAACAGCTGCACTCCTTGAATTCAACTTTGTCATCATGTTCCAAAGAAAAGATCATCCCCAAGAAACTCATCATCTTGAAAACTTCATCAGTTTTGGTCCAAATGCCTCTTCCTCCTTATCAGGGTACTATGCCCCTCTAATGGGAGATCTGGAGGGAAGAGCAAAAACCTCCCACATCCTAATGAGGGCTCAGAGCCCAAACATTTCCAGCAAGGGCACCTTGATTCAACTCCATCATCATGCTCCTAAAGCCAGGTACCTTCTTGCTCCCTCCATTGCTTTGAAGTCTCTTTCCTTTACTAGGTTGTAAGCTTGATGAAAGCAGGGACCATTTTTCTTTTTCTTATTTGTATCCTCAAGAGTGCCTAGCACATAGTAGGTACTTTATAAATGTTTATTAAATTGAACTGAAATTGAATGTCTCAGTAACTCTTAGATTGTATCTCTCCTTGAGCTGTCCTCTTGGCAGGTTGTTTTTTATACCTTTTAGATTTTCTTTTTCTTTTCTAAATTTTTTATTTTGTTTTAGTATTTATTGATACTTAAGTTGTTTGCTGTATGGCCCATTCTAATTTTCGGGGCATTTAGTTCTTAGGTGAGGTTATCTACCATCTGTTCAAAGATATTACTTCTTGGGGTGGCCAGGTAACACAGCAAGTAAGGGCACTGGCCCCAGTGTCAGGATGACCTGGGGATTGAATCCGGGCTCAGACACTTAGCACCCACACAGAAACTGGCCATGTAACCTTGAGCAAGTTACCTAATCCCGATTGCTTTAAAAAAAAAAAATATATATATATATATATATATATATATATATATATATATATATATTACTTCTTCTTGTATTTGCATATCTTGGTTTTTTTTCTTCCAGATACTTCTATAATACTTGTGACCAGGACCTTTTTTTTTTTCCTAAAAAACTTGTTGTACGGTCCTATTCTCCTCAAGCTTTATGCCAGAAATCTTTCAAACCAAGGTATTATCTTATGCTGTTAGGTATTTACCTTGGTTTGCTTAGTATTGGTTGGGGAGGATCTAGGTTGGGGAGGCAGAGATGGTCAGTAAAGGGGAGAAGGGAAACAAGTTGCAGGTATTCTTCGCAACTAAATAGTGTGGTTAAACTACGTCTAATCCTGAGTATGGTGGTCAAAATTAGGTCTCCTCCCCATCAAAGGATTCTGAGGTCACTCCACTGCTGGACTCTGCATGGGGGGAGGGCAGTGTCTCTTTTGCGACAGGGATACAGGACCTCCCCTACTTTTGGCTCTCCTTGTGGGTCCTTTTTCTCTGATGATGTGATTAAAGACTACTCCCATGCTGAGTACTCCCTAGGGGCTGACCTTTCTCTTGTTCCTAGGCTTAGGTTGTTATATCAGAATCCTCCTGGAGTTCCCCATGGCTGCCCTGCACACTGGACTCCTGTCACCAGGGGCTTTGGGGGACACCCAGGTTCACATGTGTCTAAAGTCACTCACAATCTACTAGTTTTGGTAGTGTTGGTGCTAAACATATCTCCCATCCCCTCACCATCCCCAACTTCCCACCCCCCACTCCTGCCCAAACTGTGCTTTCCACATACCAAAGCTTATCAATTTCTCAATTTCCATAAGATTAAGGAGTTCTACGGATCGCGAGGCCAGGAGTAGGAGTCTCTAGGTGATTCATCTTTTTTAGAATGGTATTTTTCTTTTTTCTTTTTTTTTTTTTTTTTTTTGCTTTTTGGAAGGCAATTGGGGTTAAGTGACGTGCCCAAGGTCACATGGCTAGTTTTTGTGTTAAGTGTCTGAGGCCAGATTTGACCCTGGTCCTCCTGATCCCAGGGCTGGTGCTCTATTCACTGTCATCTAGCTGCCCCGAGAATGGTATTTTTCTAAGAACCATGGAGTATTGGCAGAGAATCTGGGCTCCTCTATATTCTAGCATGCTACTTATCGCTCCACCCATATACTTCTTAACATAGTATTCTTCCTATACTTCACCCTTAAAAAATTTTTCTTGATGACTTTTATACCACATTTTCTGAATTCTACCTATACATCAAAGAACTCTGCCTTGTCACAAAGAAAACAGTTAAAAAAGACAAACCCACAAGTGTGGTAATATATGCAACATTCTGCACCTGTGCTTCCCTAACTCACTGTCTCCTGAGAGGGATACAGTATGTTTATGAAAATCCAAATGTAACCAAAATTTGAAATTATCTTTAATGTGAGTTCAATTACCTTTGAGTGCACTTTCTCTTAATTTGAGAATGTCTAAAATTATTAACCCACTGTGGGCCACACTAAGCAGTAAATGTCCAGTAGTCCTCCTCAAACTTCTATTTCTAACAATTCCCCCATTCTTTCCCCTTCACCTGCTAGCCAATGCCTTAATCTTCTCACAGATGTGACAGATGATTATTAATAAACAATCAATATAGAGATCCAGGGTTTTTTCTCTTTTTACTTTCTCATTCAAAACCTAGACCTTGTAGTCTAAGCCTCTGAAAGACAAAGGCAATGAGAATAACCTGACCCTCCAGAACACTCTCCTCAATCTTAGTCCCCACCCAACTGGGAGAGCTTATTTCTGATTAAAGTATAAAGAGAATCAAACCTAGGAACGTTAGACACCCTCGAAACCCCCATTGTTCAACTTAAGTGGTCTGGGTGGAGATGCATGCCTTTGTCCAGATAGCTGGAAGTAGTGGGAGAAATGCTACAAGTCTGGTTTCCACAGATTCTGTAGTAACAAGGGATGTTCCAAAAAACAGCTGCTGCACAGGATGAGCAGGAAGGTGTAAATCAGAAGGAGGGGAGGAAGGGCAGAGCAATCCTATCCAATCATATAGCTGGAAGAAATCTATATGTTTACCCTTGCAAGGGACCTGAGTTAAGCTGGCCCAAACTGACTGGGGGTCAAAGAATGGTCACCAACTTTTCACTGACATACATGCTTAACTAGCCTTATGCATAGTAACTGACACACTCCAAATAGTATTAGTGCCTCATTATCTGATCATGGGATGCATGTAGCTCATGTTGGTGGATAGAGGGAACATATATGTAATGGGCAGGTCAGAAAGATTGTAACCCAGAAGAGTTGGGACCAATACCAGTTCTGAAGGAAGGAACAAGGCAGGAAATTCAAATGGAAGCAGCAGAAAAAGGCTTGTATTTGTCTTGATTCTCTGAAGTCTTTTTAAAAGGCTACCCATTTATTCAGGAAAGAATAAATAAAATGAAGATAATGGAAATCTTCCTGGATTTCCAAAAAGTAATGTTTATTCCTAGAATGAGTATGTTTATAACAGTAGCTAAGTCTCAGAAGGAGGAGCTGAGGGATTTCAATCCACCTCCTCCTCTACCCCTTCACTGAATGTTCACCAATCAGAACTGATTCCCACCTGGTAGGGGCACCCACCTTTCCAAAATTATTTAAGTCTTTGGTAACTGGGAGAAACCACTGACCATCAATTTATTGATTAATTGCTAGCCTGATTAATAGATTGATTATTAACTACTCAGAAACTCTATCTCTCCACTTTTCATGTGTCACAGGTGACTGCTTATTTATTTAAATTAATCTCTAGGGGGCTGCTAGGTGGCACAGTGAATAGAGCACCCACCCTGGAGCCAGGAGGACCTGAGTTCAAATCCAGCCTCAGACACTTAATACTTACTAGCCGTGTGACCTTGGGCAAGTCACTTAACCCCGAATTGCCTCACATCCCCCCCTCCAAAAAAAAACAACAAAAAAAATTTAATCTCTAATTGGAAGTTGTAGGTAAGAAATTTTGGAGGAGTACTCCTTGAAATCCCAACACTCCACCCACTATATCACAGATAAAGAAAAAGAAAGTGTGTCTATGGTTACAGCCCACCTCCTTCCTTCTTCAACCTGCATCTTCCAGCTAGGTAAAAGAGTATAAAAAAGATTAATTGGGGGGAGGAGGGGCTAGGTAGCACAGTGAGCAGAGCACCAGCCCTGGAGTCAGGAGGACATGAGTTCAAATCTGGCCTCAAGACACTTAACACTTACTAGCCATGTGACCTTGGGCAAGTCACTTAACCCCAATTGCCTGCCTTCCCCCTTCCAAAAAGCGGGAAAAAAAAGATTAATTAGGTAGAGCAAGAATCTGCTCTGAAGTACCTCTGGAAAACCACAGATTTGATGTCCAAGACTCACCTCCTTTCCTGTTAGCCATACATAGTTCAAATGTTCTGGAAATTCCCAACTAACATGCTGGCATGCTAGGGAATGAGAATTAGAACAAGAGGTACTGTGGTCCTGTGATCAGCCTGGATCAAAGTAGAGCAGAAATGAAGCAAGAACCCCACCAGGCGTCAGAGAGGAAGGAAGGAGGCCGTGATAGAGTTGTTACTGGCATAAACTTATTACTATTCTGCCTAATTATTATGCAAAAACTACTAATACATACTATTAAATGAGCATAAAATTTACTTTCTTCTAAGTTTTACATCATTTCACCAGTAAACTGTATTCATATACACTCTGCATTTAAAGTTGGTTGCTCACAAATCATAGTTGTCCACATGTGAATTTAAAAAATTAGAGGATAGGGGTGGCTAGGTGGTACAGTGAATAAAGCGCCAGCCCTGGAGTCAGGAGGACCTGAGTTCAAATCTGCCCTCAGACACTTAACACAAAAACTAGCTGTGTGACCTTGGGCAAGTCACTTAACTCCAATTGCCCTCCAAAAAGAAAAAAATTAGAGGATGAGAGGATTCTGGGAAGATGGCAGAGTAGGTCAGAAAATTCCAAGCTCTCAAAATTTTCCTCCACAAAAAACATAAAAACAATGCCTCGGAGCAAACATACAGAGGTAAAAATAAATGAGAAAGGGGAGAATAGGAGTCCTTCTGGGACAATCAAGAAGATCTTGAAGTAAAATCCAGAGACAGCTTTGGTGCCTATGAAGAGTAAACACCTTAAGGCTAAGGACTACTTTAACAAGAGGCAAGCCCTGGGGTTTGCTGGGTTGGGGAGCTGCTTGGCCCTAGGCAAAGGAACTTTTACCCCAGGCCAGTTAGGGGAGTTCAGCAGCTAAATCAGGGAAGATGGAGGGAACTTCTGCTGACAAGGAATGCCAGACCCAGCTGTGCTGCAGAGATGCAGCCTGGGCGGGTGAGAAGGAACCAGCACACACAGGCTGCACCCAAGAACCTAGAAGGCCACATCTGGCCTCAAGGCCAGTGGTTTCCCACCCATGGGCAGGCGAAAACCAGTGAAGTTATAAGAAAAACAAATGATCTAGAGAACAGATCAAGAAAAAATAAGAAGAATCAGACTGCCTGAAAGCTAAGATGAAAAAAAGAATCTTGATACAATAATACAAAAAATAATTACAAACAATTATCTCAAAGCATTAGAACAAGAAGGTAAAGTACAAACAGAAAAATCCACCAAATACCACCTGAAAGAGATCCTATAAGGTAAGTGTAGAAGCAGTGGGATGGGAACTCCACTGGCCATGTGCCCTTAGAGGAAGCTGGAGGTCTTGGATTGGGTTCAAGGTCAAAGAGAATAACTGAAGGAGGATCTAGGGCCAGAGGCCCCACCCGCCCTTACTCTAAGGCAAGAGGCAATTTAAAAAATTAAATAATGCACAGGCAATGGAGAAAGAATCTAAACAGAGAGTTACTAGGGGAACAGAGAAGACGGGTTCAACATGAAGCAAAGAAACCTTCTTCTGCCCCAAAGAGTAATGACAAATGGTCACCTGCCCAAAAAGAATTCAATGAAGAACGTTAAAAAGACTTTAAAAATCAAATAAGAGAGATGGAAGAAAAACTTCCAAAGAATAAGAATAATTCGGGGGGGCGGAGTCAAGATGGTAGAATAAAAGCAGGACCTCCCCGCTGCTCCGGCTTCCACCTTCCCCAATTCATGTAAAAGAGGACTCTAAACAAACTTTGGAGCTGCAGAGCCCACAAAATGACACAGAGAAGCTTACCTCCTGCTGAGTACAGCCTGGCAGACCAGCAGGAATCAGCCAGCACAGAACTCTGTGAGCCGAGCCCAGGCACTCGGGAGCCAAGGTTTTAGCCCCAGGGTGAGCCTGACCAGCTGCTGGCTGGAGGGACACCAGATCACCAGCAGCTGTGGTCATTTCCAGATTTATCAACACATATATGTGAAGGACAAAGTGCAGTATGGACTTTGGGACCCAGTAGTTGGGAGTGCCTTGGCCTTTGCTCCTGGCGCAAAAAAGCCACTAAGGGCTGCGGGGCAGACCATGTGGCAGCTTCAGCTCCTGGCCTGCAGAGTGTAAGGGGGACCAAGCAACCAGTCTGAGGGGTAATCGCTCTTGCTTTAACCTGCTTGGATCTGGATTGCAGTCTAGGGTGGAGGTCCTGGAGTGTGTGTCCAGCTTGCCAGAGAGGTGGAAGCTTCAGCAAGGGCTCCTAACCTCCAGCAGCTGAGAAAACCCAAGCGTTTGGGACGGAAGCTCCCCTCTCTGATGGCAGAGTCCTACTATGGCAAAAAGCCCAAAAGTCAAGTAATTGAGTGGCAACATGCCCAGGCAAAGGAAACAAAGCAAACAGAAGAACCCAACATTAGACTCCTATTTGGGGGACAAAAAGGATCAAAGCATGGAACAGGAGGAAGACAGTGAAGTCAGAACTCCTACACCAAAAACATCAAAGGAAAATATGAGCTGGCTACAGGCCATAGAGGACCTTAAGAAGCAAGTAAGAGAAGTGGAGGGAAAATTGGGAAGAGAAATGAAAACGATGCAAGAAAATTATGAAATGAGAGCCAACAGCCTGACTGAGGAAAATAACACCTTAAAAAACAGACTAACTCAAATGGCAAAAGAGGCTCAAAAAGGCAATGAGGAGAGGAATGCCTTAAAAAGACGAATTTGCCAGATGGAAAAAGAATCTCAAAAGCTCACCGAGGAGAATCATTCCCTCAGATTTAGAATGGACCAAAGGGAAGCTAGTGACTTGAGGAAAAATCAAGATGCTGTTAAACAGATCCAAACAAATGAAAGAATAGAAGGCAATGTGAAATATCTCATGGGAAAAACCACTGACCTGGAAAATAGATCCAGGAGACACGGTTTAAAAATTATTGGAATACCTGAAAGCCATGATCCAAGAAAGAACCTAGAAATCATCCTCCAAGAAATTCTCAAGGAAAACTGCCCTGATGTTTTAGAAGCAGAAGGCAAAATAGAGGTTGAAAGAATCCACCAATCACCTCCTGAAAAAGATCCCAAAAAGAAAACTCCTAGGAATATTATAGCCAGGTCCAGAATTCCCAGATCAAGGAGAGAATATTACAAGCACCCAGGGAGAAACAATTTGAATATTGTGGAAACACTATGAGGATGACACAGGATCTGGCAGCTTCTACACTGAGGGATCAAAGGGCTTGGAATATGATATTCCAGAGGGCAAAGGAGCTGGGATTAAAACCAAGAATCACCTACCCAGCAAAACTGAATATCACGTTTCAGGGGAAAATATAGTCATTCAGTGAAGTAGAGAACTTTCAAGCATTCTTGATGAAAAAACCAGAGTTGAATAGAAAATTTGACATTCAGATACAAGAAGCAAGAGAAGCATAAGAAGGTAAACAGGGAAAAGAAACCATAAGTCACTTATCAAAGTTGAACTAATTGTAACTGATGAAACTTTTGTCAGTACGAAAATAGTTGAAGGGAATAGAAATATACATATATATGTCTGTATTGGAGGGTATACGGGCATATGAATATATAGGTGAATGTGTATATATATGTTCACAGGTATACATAGAAGGCACAGGACCAATTTAATAGGAAGGGATGATACTTAAAAGGTGAATTTAAGAGGTGAGAGAGGAATATAATGAGAGGAGATGGCGAGAGACAGAATGGGGTAAACTATCTCATATAGAAGAGGCAAGGGAAAATGGTTACAATGGAAGGGAAGAATAGGAAGGCAAAAGGGAATGGGTCAACTTTATTCTCATTGAATTTGGCTTGGCGAGGGAATGAAATACACACTAAATAGGGTATTTCACCCTACAGGAGAGTAGGGGGGAAGGGGATTAGAGGGGGGATGATGGAATGGAGTGCAAGCTAGGGGGGAGGGAGTTGGAAGCACCCACTTTTGAAAAGGGATGGGATCAAATAGAGAATAGAACTAGTAGGAGGTGGGATAGGAGGGAGGGAAATATAGTCAGTCTTTTACTATATATCAACTATGTTAATATTTTGCATAAGCTACACATATACAACCTATACTGAACTGCTTATCTTTCCAGTAAGGGCGGTTGACAAGAGAGGAAGGGAATGAATCTGGAATTCAAAGTTTAAAAATCAAAATCAAATGCGTGTATGCATGTATGTATATATGTGTATACGTGTGTATATATGTGAGTGTGTGCATATATGTGTATGTGTGTATATACATATGTGTATATATACATATATATATATACTATTAATAATACTATTTTACATGTAATTGGGAAATAAGATATACAGGCACTGGGGCATAGAGATCCACCATGCCCTACTGGAAAAGTCAAAGGGGGTATGAGAGAAGATATGGGAGAGAGTAGACTGGAGGAGGGGATATACTGTGGGACTGCTATTTTGGGGCGGTGGGTAGGAGAAAAACGGGGAGAAAATATGTAACTCAAAATCTGGTGGAAATGAATGATGTAAATCAGAAGTTAATAAAGCATTTGAAAAATAAAAAAAAGAATAAGAATAATTCAAGAAAAATAAGATCATGAAAAGAAAGTTAATCAATTAGAAAAGGAGATACAGAATCTTTTTTTTTAATTTTCCAGAATATACTTATTTTTAGTTTTCAATACTCATTTCCACAAGATTTTGAGTTACAAGTTTTCTCCCCATCTCTCCCCTACCCCCCACCCCAAGATGGCAAGCATACTGAATACCCCTTCCCTCCAGTCTGCCCTCTCTTCTATCCCTCCCCTATCTCCCCTTATCCCTTTCCTCCTTACTTTCTTGTAGTGCAAGATGGATTACTATTCCCCATTGCCTGTATATCTTATTTCCCAGATGCATGTAAAAATAATTTAACATTTGTTTTTAAAACTGAGTTCTAGATTCTCTCCCTTTTTCCCTCCTCACCCACCCCCACAGGGAAGACAAACAATTCAATACAGATTATACATGTGTAGTAATGCAAAACATTTTCATATAGTCACATTGTGAAAGACTATGTTTCCCTCCATCCTAACCCACCCCCCCCCCCATTTATTCTATTTTCTCCTTCAACCCAGTCCCTTTTCAAAAGTGTTTGCTTCTGACTACCCTCTCCCCCAATCTGCCTTCCCTTCCATCAATGCCCCAACTCATCTCCTTCCCCCCTACTTTTCTGTAGGGTAAGATACCCAATTGAGTGTGTATGTTATTCCCTCCTTAAGCCAAGTCCAATGAGAGCACGTTGACTCATTCCTTTTCACCTCCCTGCTCTTCCCTCCATTGTAACAGCTTTCTCTTATCTCCTTTATATAGAGATAATATATGCTATTTTATCTCTCCCTTTCACCTTCTCCCAATATATTCCTCTCTCACCTCTTAATTTTAATTTTTTAGATATAATCCCTTCATATTCAAATAACCCTGTGCCCTCTGTCTATGTATACACCCACACACATATATACACACACATACACTCACCTATACATACATATATGTATATACACACATATATACATATACACATACACACACATATACATACACACACATATTCCCTTCAACTATCCTAATACTGAGAAAAGTCTCATGAGTTACAAATATCGTCTTTCCATGTAGGAATGCAAATAGTTCAATTTTAATAAGTGCCTTATGGTTTCCTTTTCCTATTTACCTTTTCATGTTTCTCTTGATTCTTGTATTTGAAAGTCAAATTTTCTGTTCAGCTCTGTTTTTTTCATCAAGAAGGCTTAAAAGTCTTCTATTTCATGGAATATTCATATTTTCCCCTGAAGTAAGTATTGCACTCAGTTTTGCTGGATAGATGATTCTTGGTTTTAATCTTAGCTCCTTTGACCTCTGGAATATCATAATCCCAGTCCTTCAATCCCTTAAAGTAGAAGCTGCTAGATCTTGTGTTATCCTGATTGTGTTTCCACGATACCAGAATTGTTTCTTCCTGACTGCTTGTGATATTTTCTCCTTGACCTGGGAACTCTGGAATTTGGCTATGATATTCCTAGGAGTTTTCTTTTGGGGATCTTTTTCAAAAGGGAATTGGTAGATTCTTTCAATTTCTATTTTGCCCTCTGGTTCTAGAATATCAAGGTAGTTTTCCTTGATAATTTCTTTAAAGATGATGTCTAGGCTCTTTTCTTGATCATTGCTTTCAGGTAGTCCAATAATTTTTAAATTATCTCTCCTGGACCTATTTTCCAGGTCAGTGGTTTTTCCAATGAGATATTTCACATCGCCTTCTATTTTTTCATTTGCTTGGCTGTGTTTTATAATATCTTGATTTCTCATAAAGTCATTAGCTTTCACTTGCTCCAGTCTAATTTTGAAGGAATTATCCTCTTCAGTGAGCTTCTGAACCTCCTTTTCCATCTGGCAAATTTGACTTTTTAAGGCATTCTTCTCCTCAGTAACTTTTTGAACCTCTTTTTGCCATATGAGTTAGTCAATTTTAAAGTGTTTTTTCTTCGGTATTTTATGGGGTCTCTTTTAACAAACTGTTGACTTGTTTTTCATGATTTTCTTGCATCATTCTCATTTCTCTTCCCAATTTTTCCTCTACTTCTCTTACTTGAGCTTCAAAATCCTTCTTGAGCTCCTCCATGCCCTGTAACCAATTCATATTTTTCTTGGAGGCTTTTGATGCAGGAGTTTTGACTTTGTTGTCTTCTTCTGGTTCTATGTTTTGATTGTCTTTGTCACCAAAGAATGATTCTATATTCTGATTTCTTTTCTTCTGTTAACTTTTCCAGCCAAATACTTCTTTTGAGCTCTTTGCCATGTAGAACTCTGCTTCCAGAGTGGAGAGTGCTATGTCCCAAATTTCTGGGGTTTTGCACAGCTATTGTGAGAGCTTCTTCTAGGCACCTGCTTCAGAACGGTGAGGAGGACCGCCTCTCCACAACCAGCACAAGCTCTGCCATGTGAGTGCTCCTCCTCACACCAGGACTGCCACCCAAGAATGCAACCCAGATACAAGCAGAGAAAAGCAAGAGAATCATGCCTCAGTGCCAGCAAAGAAGATTCCTACAGTCCCCCTACCATCTGTGGGCCTGGAGCACTGGAAGCAGAGCGCCGCTGCCAGAGTCACCAAGGTAGCCATCTCCACTGCCCCAGGGGCAGGGGCCAGACTGCAATCTTCCTTCATCCAGTTCCAACAGAGTTTCCCCACTGACCTTTTACTTTCTCTTTGGCATTTATGGGTTGAGAAGTCCAGAAACTGCTACAGCTGACAGTGATTCAGTCCGCTGAGGTCTTCTCTAGTCGGTCTGTGCCAGCACGGCCCAAGGGGTACTGCACTTCACTCCCAGTCTGGTGTGATAGACCTTTCCTGTCGACCTGCCAGGCTTCCTTCAGCGGCAGAGTGGTTTCACTCTGTTATTTTGCGGGTTCTGGAGCTCTAAAATTTGTTTAGTCATTTTTTACAAGTACTGGAGGTGGTTGGGAAGAGGGCTCAAGCCAGTTCCTGCTTTTACGCTACCATGTTGGCTCTGCCCCACAAGATCCAGAATCTTAAAGAAGAAAATGATTCCTTGAAAATTAGGATTGGGCCCCTCAATAAAAGAATTTGTTCTGTAAAACTTGGATTTAGGTAAAAGGCTACACCCAAGGACCTAGAAGGTCACATATGGCCTCAAGGCCACAGGTTCCCCACCCCTGGGTAAGGGGAAGTCAGAGAAGTTATAAGAAAAACAAATGACCTGGAGAAAAGATCAAGAAGAGAAAATATAAGAAGAGTCAGACTACCTGAATGCTATGATAAAAAAAAAGAATCCTGATACAATAATACAAGAAATAATTAAAGAAAACTGTCTTGAAGCATTAGAGAGGGAACAGTACAAATAGAAAAAATCCACCAATCACCACCTGAAAGAGATCCTATGAGGAAAACCCACAGGAATATTATAGCAAAATTCTGAAACCCCCAGCTTAAGGATAAAATATGATGAGCAACAAGAAAAAAATAATTCAAATATGGTGGTGCCACAATTAGAATCACACAAGACCTAGCAGTGGCAACACTAAAAGACCACAGGTCTTAGAGCACTATATATAGAAAAGCAAAAGAATTGGAGCTCTGGCACAAAATATCATACCCAGCAAAGCTAAGCATAATATTGAATGGAAAAAAAATGGACATTTAATGGACTGTCAGACTTTCAGGATTTTGTTTTTAAAAAATCTGAACTTAAGCAATTACAAGGAACTCAATAAGTACAAACTGTTTACCTTTTACCTTTAACATTATGTCTAAGATGGTTATTAGTAATTGGGTTGTTCATAAGAAAGACTGGGATAGACCAGAGCATGATATGACTTCAAAAAAGGAAAACTATTCAGGAACAGCTAAAAAGAGTAATTATCTTATACAAATGAGGTATGAGAAGAAGAACCATTACAGAGGAATTAGATGGGGGAGTGTTATGGGAATGGAAATTTAAGATCTTCCCTGCCCCTAGGCCCTTTGATAGGCTTAAGTGCACCTGGAGCCTGTGGCAGGAGGCTTGGTTTTCAGGAATGCCCACACCTTGGTGCTGTGTGATTGGGCAGTGGATCAAGAGGGTTGTTACATTCTCTGAGCTAGGAGAAGGCTATATAAACCCTGATGTGAGGCTTTGTTTTGGGGCTCACTTTGAGAAGTGTTATGTGATTTCACCAGATGAGACTCTGGGCAGCCATTGAGCCCCCTGGCTTTGAAAATACAAATGTTGGTGCTTCCCTCTCTCGTAACTGACTAGGTATGGATGTAATTTTCAGACAGTTGGAGGCCTGTCTGCTTGATCTGTTTCTCTGTCTTCTTGTAACCTCTGCTTGTAACTTGTTTGTATTCTCTGAAGTTCGGGGTGCTGACCTTTTTCCCCTGAATTAGGTAAATGACATTTGTTTGATTAAAGCAAGATTGTTAACCCATTTTGAGTTGCTTTCCTTTAGAAAAGCGGATCTAAGAATCTGTGTTGGCAGCCACCCTGGGGATGCTGCTACAGGGAGGAGAACTGTTAGTTTTGGAAACCCACTGTCATCCAGAATGGTTCAAAAAGGAACAATACATACGCATCTATAGAAGTATAAAAGTCTTCTAAATTTAGAAAGACATAAAATGCTAAGGGGATAAGGAGAGGGGAGAGGATAGGATCTTTAGAGGGAAAGGTGAGGGAACAGGTTAAAAGGGGATATAGAACGGTGTTTAGATTTATGGGAATGGGGAAGATAAGGAAGGGATCTTTGGGGGAGTCGATTAAGTAATAGGAGGGCAAGGTAGAAGTAAAGTAGAAGAGTCAGAAGGGATAGGAAATAAGAGATATACATGAATATAAAAACAAAGTTTAGGAGTAGAATCCCTTAAGGAAAGTATATGTTCATATACATATACACACATATACATACATACACACACGTGTATACATAAATATATATGAATGTATAGTGAGTATATATAAATATATAGATAATAAATATATAACTGTTATATAAAATAAATATAAATATATATGTACATACATATATACATACACACACATACATATATCCATGCTTAACTGTAGCAGGGGCAGGGAGAAGGAGGAAGAGGAAAAAGAACAAAGTAAAAAACATACAGTAGAAAAAAAAAACCTACAAGGAAGCAAAGAAAAAATAGACAGCTTTCAACATTACATGTAGTATTTAATACATAGAATTTCTGGAAATAAAAATTTATTGCTATATATTTTGAATCCTCTCTTACACTACACATGACATTTTTTTCTTTTATTGTTTTAAATTTAAGTTTTAATATTTTAAGTTTCTTTTTCTTTTATTATGTATTTAAGTTTTAGTATTCAAGTCTAAAATAAAAAAGAATTTTAAAAATTAGTAGGAACACTGCTTAAAACATTACTTAAAATACTAAATTCCAGGGGCAGCCCGGGGGCACAGTGAATAGAGCACCAGCCCTGAAGTCAAGAGGACCCAAGTTCAAATCCAGCCTCAGACACTTAACACTTACTAGACGTGTAGAACTTTGGGCAAGTCACTTAACCCCAATTGCCCTGCGTTCCCCCCTCCAGGAAGGAAAAAAAAATACTAAATTCCTCCTACAGTATTAAGCTTATGATCCAATTCTCAACAAGTGAACTACATAACATTTCATGAACACAACTACTGCACATAACAAGGTACTCTAATATGTTTAACTATCTATCAGATTAAGCAAAGCCTATTGAAAAGAACATAAGTATTTAAAAAGAAGTTCAAGTTTCTTAAGCTAAATTGTAAAGGACCTTGAGGTTCTTACCTGGGTTCTGGCTATAAAAAAGTCCTCCATTCACCTGGTTCTGAAGGCTTGTCTGTGAGGTTATGGAAGGAGGACGTCTGTAGGGCAAAGAGCCTCCTATTGTTGGGGGAGCATGCCGAGAAGCAGGTCTGTTCATGCTGTAGAACTGAACAGGGTGACCTGGTTTGAAGGTAAACAATAATCTGTCATTCAAAAAGAAAATACTAAAGCCTTGATTAAATAAAAACAAAATTTAAATGACAAAGCTACTTTAAAAAGATGATAATTTTAAAATTTAATAAGAGTATTCAAAAAGTTTTAATAGTTAGACAAGTTATTTAATGCAAGTTGCCTAGTAATGATAAATAGCAAAGTAATTGTTACTATGCTTTTATTATTGGCACCTAGATGACCCAGAGAATGGAGTGCTGGCCCCTGGAGTCAGAAGCACCTGAGTTTAAATCTGGCCTCAGACACTTACTACCTGTATGAATCTGGGTAAGTAACTAATCCCTGTTTGCCTCCATTTCCTCATCTGTAAAATGAGCTGGAGAATGAAATGGCAAACCACACGAGTCTCTTTGCCAAGAAAACCCCAAATAGAGTCACAAAGAGTCAGACATGACTAACGAACTAAACAACCAATTTTCATTATCAAGTTAGAAAAGCAGGTAAGTAAAATAATAGTTAAATTTAATAAATCTATTCCCAAATGGTTTACTAAGTTATGTGTTACATCAGGTTTATATGTTCTCATATACAAACCATTTCAAATTTATAATTGTCAACTAAGTATCCAAAATTGCAATGGAACAAATGGGAAATTTATGAAATCTGACTTAAAATCTAAGAACATGAAATATATCTTGTAGCTAATTCAAAAAGGTGAGAGTGATAATTAGGAATAAAAAACATGATGTTAGGAGAGAAAACAGAACAAGATATTTCCAAAAAATGATAAAATGAAATCATCAGATGAAAATCAGGACTTTTATTATTTAAGTAAACAAATTAATCATTAGAATTGGATTGCTTTGTTAGAGCATTATTAAAAGACCTAAGAGATTCCTATAAAAAGTAACTGGGAACTAGATGTTCACATAGTATAATCAAAAGAAACTAGAAATCTGAAGTCTGAGGATGTGTTTTCAAAACCCTGCCTCCATCATTTATTGTGTGACCTGAGGCAAGTCATATAGGCTCTCTAGGCCTTAATTCCCCCAAATGTAAAATAAGAGGTTGGATTACATGGACTCTGAGGTCCTTTCCCATTCTAGAGCAATGATCTTGTAGGAAGAGACTCAGAGCTACACAGACCTTTTATCAGGCCTCTTAGTCTAAATAATGTGATCCAAAGAGTAAAGTGACTAGTCGAAGGCCATACAGACACAGACAAGACAGGATTTCAAGTCCAGAACCTCAAACTGCAGCTCCTACACTTTATGTCATTGCATCAACTAGTCTCCCACAGGTTTCTCTGAAGCCCCTTCTATTTCTCAAAGTCTATAATCTACTGTTGATTCAAACTAAGGAACTCAAATGCGCAGAACTGACTCTCTCTCTCTCTATCTATCTCTGTGTGTGTGTGTCTCTCTCTCACACACACATGCACACACACACACACAAATAAGATGCATCATACATCAAAATCAGCATCAAAACTAAACCAAAGGGGCGGCTGGGTGGCACAGTGAATAGAGCACTCGCCCTGGAGTCAGGAAGACCTGAGTTCAAATCCAGCCTTAGACACTTAACAATTACTAGCTGTGTGACCTTGGGCAAGTCACTTAACCCCAATTGCCCTCCTTTCCCCCCTCCAAAAAAAGAAAAGGGCAATAAATAAATAAACCAAAGGGTTTGGGGGTTTTTTTGTCTGTTTTCTTTTACAACATGACTAATATGGAAATGTTTTGCATGACTACACTTGTATAACCTATATCAAATTGCTTCCCTTCTCAATGATGGGGTAGAAGGAAAGAATTTGGAACTCAAAAGGTTTTAAAAACAAATTTTGAAAATTGGGGAAAAATAAAATACTAAATAACTTTTTAAAAAATACTAAACCAAACCAAAACATCATCACGTTTTATTCTATGATAAATTTTTATCCACTGAAGATTTTATTTCCTATTTCATTTGGGGGAGGAGAAGAAGGGAGATCTAAAACAGAGTAGAATATTATATAAACTTTTTTAGGCAATTTTATTCAAAACTTTCTAAAAGGAAAAATGAATTTATACTAATCTTTATCATGTTTTTCCTCTTACAAATAAAACTATACCTTTTTTATGTTAAAATGAGTTTTTGTTTCAATCAACAACTTAACTAGAATCCCAGAATTTCATAGATGAAAGGAACAGTTAGTGTGCAAACAGCACCAAAACAAGAATCTTTTCTACAGTATACCTGGCAACTGATTTTCTAGACCAAAGGTTCCCAAAGTATGTTTCTGGGATCCCTTAGGATTCCTGAGACCTTTTTAGGGAGTGGGGAAGGTCAAAACTAATTTCAAAATAATGCTAAGATACTATTTGCCTATTAAACCACAACAATGCCAAAGTATTGCCTACTCTTCCCTTCTCAAACTACATATCCAGACCAGATTGTTTTCATATACTTAAACCAAAACAATACAGTACAAGAGAATGAATTCAGAACCAAATATGAGAGTCTAGACATCTCTATAAGAGATTTGCAAAGATATGTAAACTAATGTCACTCCTCACAAATTTTGATTTTGTTTTTATTAAAACATGTCATTTATGTAAACACATAATGGGCTTATTATCATTACTTTAACTGCATTAATAAATACATATTTTTAAAACTTGTTAGTTTTAATTTCTCATAAATAGCCATAGATACAACTCATATAAACAAAAGTTCTTTGGGGTTCTCAATAATTTTTAAGATTTAAAAGGGGTTAATAATTTTTAAGAGTTAAAAGACCAAAAAGTTTAAGAACTGCAGTTCTAGTTAAGAGCTAATAATTAGAGAAATTAAAATAACTCCGAGGTAGCACCTCACCCACTCATCTGATTGCCTAGGTTGACAACAAAGGAATATGACAAATACTAGAGGGCAAGGCATTGTTGGTAGAACCATGAACTAGCCTAACCATCCTGGGGGACAATTTGGAATCATGCCCAAAGATCTATAAAACTGTGCATACTCTCTGATCCAGTAATAATGATACTGGGTCTATACTCCAAAGAGATCTAATAAAATGGAATAGGATACGTGTATGCATGTATATATCAGCTCTTTTTGTGATGGCCAAAAATTGGAAACTGGGGGGGAGGGAGGGTAGCCATAAAATGGGGAAAGGATAAACAAGTTGTGTTATATGATTGTGATGGAATACTATTGTGCAGTAAGATAAGATGAAGGGGATAGTTTCAGCAAAACCTGGAAAGATCTGTATGAACTGATACCAAGTGAAGTGAGCAGAACCAGAAAAACAAAGTATACATTAACAGCAATACTTTAAGGATAATCAATTGTGAAAGACTTAGGAACTCTGATTAATACAATGATCCACAACAATGCCAAAGGATTTGTGAGGAAAAATGCTATCTAATTCCAGAGAAAGAACTGATGGGACTCTGAATGCAGATTGAAGCATATTTTTTCCTGTTTATTTTTCTTGTTTTTTGGGGGGTGGCAACACTTCATATGTATGATAGACAATATATTTGTTGTCTCCTCAATGGAGCAAAGAGAGAGAGATTTTGGAACTGCAAATTAAAAAAAAATATTTCAAACAAAAAATAAAGACCTACACCAAAGAAATAATTGGATTTCCTTATCTTCCTATAAGATAGATAAAAAAAGCCCTCAACACCTCTAGACCATTTAGTGTTATTGAAAATAGTCTTAAACTCTCAAAAATCAATTTGCTGACTAGAACAAAAATCTTCATTGTTCAAGTTATGATTCAGCTGAGACACTGCTACGTCTACAATAAAAATTCTAATATGTAAGCTTATTAATTGTTTAAAAGATATGTTTAGTTTTCTGAACTGCTCATTACCATTTATAACTACAGGAATGATACTTTTTTAATCTACATTCTAAGAAACCAGGACTAATAAAAAGGATAGCTCAAAATAAAAAAGAATTCCAAGACCAACTACAAATATATATATAATACTTTTCTGAATTTTAGATAGATATCATCTAAAGTCTCACAAATTAAAATCTGATTCAATGATACAAACTTTACTGTATGTGATCAGAAAATCTAATAATATTCAAAAACAAAATGTTCAAACTATACTTCAAATTTTTTTTTTAAATATCACTAGCTATTTGTTAATGTATTAGTTTGTCATTGTTGTTTTATAAAGTGCTACCCTCAATGGGAAAATTAATTTTTCCTTCAAAGTCTCTAGCTAGTTTCAAAACTCAACAGTGCATTATGCCTTTATAGCAACAGCAGTCTGAAAGCAGGGTTCATCTGCCCGTAAAAGAGCAGACACTCACCTGTAGGTGGAGTGGAAGAAACAACAGAGGGAGTTGGAGAAGTGAAGCCATCAGCAAGGGGCTGAGCTCCCACAGCAGCACCATCTGGGGCAGTGGAAGAGGGGACAGCAGCAGGAGCCAGAGGGGCAGGGGCAGGGGCAGAAGTGGCAGGAAGGGGAGGAGTGCCAGCTGAGCCAGCAGGGGCTAGGCAGAAAGGGGAGGAAGACGAAGCATTAATAACGCCGTCACTGTAGCCAAGATTAGAAAAAAGCCTTTTGAGTTGTTAGTGTTAGGCATTCGGGCCTTATTACTAACCAAATGAATGCAAGAGTTGGAAAATACCAGCTCATGTTAAAGGATTGTTACATGTGCAGCAAATAAGTTAACAAGCTTAGTGTACAGACTTATAAATCCATAAAGAAAAATAACTTAATTTCCTTTTTACTTGAAAAACAGAGAAAGATAGGGACAGGGAGAGAAGAAAAATGAGAGAGGAGAAGGAAATAGAGAGAGGGAGAGAGAAAAGGAAGGAAAGAGAAAAAGATTATAGGATTAGGATAGATTTTTTTTGTTAGTTATAGGAGCTGAAAACAACTTATTTTTCTGACCCCCAAATTCCAAAATTTCATACCATACAGCAGTGTAAAACAGAAGTATACAATGCCAAGTTAAAAAAAAAAAAACATGAAATTCTTCTTCCTAACTCTAGATCATAAGATTACATTTGATCATGTTAATGCAATAAACTACAATAAATGTCCTGACCATGTCACCCTGATGCCAGTAAACTCCAGTTTTATCCTCCAGCATAAACACAAAACACTTCTGCCCTCCACAACCGAGCTCCCTCCTACCTTCCCACTCTTCTCACACCTTCCTCCCCAACATGTGCTCTTCCACGTCTCAGTCCGGAGTATTTTCTCTGGCTGTCCTCCACATGTGGAATGTTCTGTGTCCTCCACTCGGCCTACTGACCTCCCTGGCTTCTTTTAAGTCCCAGTTAAAATCCCATCTGCTACAGGAAGCTTTCCCCAATCTCTCTTAACCCTAGTGCTTTCCCTCTATTAATCATGTCGTATTTCGTACTTGTTTGCTTGTCTCTCCCAGTAAGATTGTAAACCTCCCAAGGGCAGGGTCTGTCTTTTGACTCTTTTAGTGTTCCCAGTGCTTAGCACTGTCTGGGCCAGTAAACAATAAATAACTAACTCAATGTTTCAGACTGGTATCCAACTCATACCGCTTTTGTTCCATGAAACATATACACATATAAAGTAAATATATAACATTCACAAAATGAATACAAGGTAGTTTGAGGCAGGAGTACACTAGCTGTTAAAGGGGATGAGGAGAGAGGGAAGAGAGGAAGGAAGAAAGAAGAGGAGGTGGACAGGAAGGGAGAAAGAAGGGAGTGAAGGAGGATGGGAAGGGGGGAGCATAAGAAGGGAAGGGAGGAGGACAGAAAGGGGAAAGGGAGGGTGGTAAGAAGTAGAGAAAGAAGAAAAAATTATAATCCTATTGGCATATTTTTTTGGTTATGAGAAGATGGGATACTTCTCATAAAATGTTCAGTTTCATAGGTCAAAGAAATTAAGAGCCAAAAGTTTCTTCCTAGCAATGCTGTAATGAACCAATTTACTCAGCTGCATTGCACCTAATGCCATTCTTTTCCAAAATAAATAACTCAGATTAGAGATGCCATCTATAACCATGGAACAGAGCAAAGGTAGTTAACTACCCCCTTACAGAAATGATTCCTAAAGCTTTAGTCTCAGTAGCACTGAGGCAGCAGAAGAAGAAGAGCACTTTTTAACCAGTAAAACCAGATGCCCAAAACCACAGCAACAGGGTAAAAATAAAAAGAGAGTAAATATGTCAATAACACTTGTTAATATTTTTCCTCGAAAATTTTTTCCAGTATTTTTTCAGGCCTGGTAAACAGTCCTGTATAAGAAGAGAGTAATTAGGCTTCAAAAAGGAGAAAATACAAATGAATTCTGGGTTTACCTGGAAAGACACTGGGAGGAGATGGAGTAGGGACAGCTATAGGAACCCCCACACTACCACTTCCACTGTTCTCGCGACTGCTGCTCCGGCTACTTGGGTGGCTCCCTCCACTACTACCACTGCTGCTAAAAAAATCAGACCCACCAGAAATTAACATTGATGTGAAGCAATAGTTAAGCAGAATTTCCAAGAATATAGTGAGTTAGGTTTCTGAAATATATAGAGCTATTGAAAAAAAAAAAGAGGTGAAGAATCCCCCACTTCAATCTTTGTAGCAACATCAATGGTATAGTTTTATTAATACAAGAAAAGGGAAAAATAATCTAGGTTTGAGACAATTCCATTGTTCCTAATACTTTGTTTTAAAAGTTCATGCCAAAAATATCTGACAATGTTTAGGTTGTCAACAAGATTCAATTTTAGAAATATATAGACATAACATTAGCTTTGTTATGCTAAATGTCATTAAAATGTTTCCCAAAAAAACCTCCATTTACAATGAAAATATATTTCCTTAATATATCTGATTAACTTCAATACACAATCATGCCTTGGTGTGCTAGCCCACACTTGAGTTTTTACCAAGTATAGTTTTTCATCTGTAAAGTTCCACCAAAAAACAACTTGAAAAATTTTCAACATTTAACTTTTTGGTTCACAATCTTTTCTCAAGTCACCTAAGCTAAGTAAGCTTTCCTCTGCACATTTAAACCTTAAAGAAATCGATAGTTCATTATCTGTTCTTATATGACTTCCTGATTCCTCAAAGTTGTATCAGAACATCAGAAGAGGAAGGTGAGAGCAGATGTGGTTTAGTGGGAGTAAAGTAAGGAAAAGGGACTTGGTGCTTTGGAATGAGAAAGATTTAACCGAAGTTATTTGAACAATTTATGGTACTATGGCCATCACAATTTGTGCTGAGGTAGAGAAAATACCTGTAAGTTCGATTTCTTTGATTCACAGAAGCTGTCCTCACAGGGCTCTGCTGCGAGGGAGCCATATTACGTGTTGGGCTAGGTACGTAATCATTTGGTACCACTGGAGGACGCACTGGCTCCAGTGTGCGATAGGGGGAGTGACGCCTACAAAAAGAAGAGCGTATGTATTGTGTAATTAGGCAAATTTAGGCATAACAAATTCAAAGATAGAGTTGCCAATAGTGAAGTACAAATTGTAATTAGATAGGAAAATGTGTGATTTTACATCATCCAATCACCTCTTCTTCAGGTATCCCTTGCCTCCCACCTGCTAGAGATTTAAATGACTATGGTTTTATGCTTTTTAAAAGTTAAATATTTCTGCCTCCAACTTTCCAACTCAACTAATGCAACTTTCTTTGCATAGTTTACGAGTGTACTCACTTTACCTCGGAACACATACACAAAAATGCCCCATTTCTTATTCCCATGTCTTCTAGTACTTACTTTTTATTTGAAAACTCAAAATGCTCTCTAAATATAAATCAGGCTCTTCCAAATGCCCCAAAGAAGAGGCTGTTGTTATTCTTCATGCCCTTCCCCCAAACTACAGCTGTTCAAAAGTTAGTACAGAGGTAGCACTAGGCTCTGGAATACAATGATGCCCATGGTGGGTGCTCAAGGCACTAACTTCCATATCGCTCACTTCCTTTTTAAAGAAAAGGAATATATGTAAGTGATATTCAATTGTATCCAAGAAAGTAAAATTCAAATTTTAATACTTAATATTTCTTTTGCTCTTCTATTTTTACAAACTTATATGCCTCTATTACCTTTCCTCTTTGACCACTAATTATCCATTTCCCCCTTCCTTCTTTGGAGGCAAGGGGTAAAGCTCTAAAAATTTATGCTCCTTTTTTTTTTTTTTTGCTTTTTTGGAGGGGGGAAGGCAGGGTAATTGGGGTAATTAAGTGACTTGTTAAGTGACAAGGTCACATGGCTAGTAAGTGTTAAGTGTCTGAGGCCAGATTTGAACTCAGCTCCTCCTGACTCCCGGGACAGTGCTCTATTCACTGTGCAACCTAGCCACCCCCTCATTTCTTAATCCTCTTCCTCAGTTCCTCTGAGCTAATAACATAGAGATGAGACTAGATTCTCTTAACATACCTTTTCTTGTTTTCCCCCAAAATTCCCTGAATTCAAAATAACCCTGAACAGGGTTAGAGGGCTAGAGGACATAAAATAAGAATAGGATGAGATTAAAAAAAAAAGTGGCTAATGAGTTCTCTCTTTTAAATGTCCTGAATTCCAAAATGACAGAAGGATATACAGATGATATTCTAGCCATGAAAAAGTTAGAATATCAGGATGTGAATTCTAAAAAAAAAGTTTCTCCCCTTGGGATACTAATACTCTTCTTCCTAATTCACTTTTTACTTAAATGAATCTAAAACAATTCACAATATGATGTCTCATTTTTATCATTCTATTGGATCTACCTACTGACTAGCTGCTACAAACTTACCAAATCCTGGGATTTTCTCTTGAGGACAGGTATGCCACCATTTAAGGAACACTCTTTTTACTATACCATGCTGCCTTCTAAGTTTGAGGCACAGTATCACTAAAACAATTATTTGCTTTACAAAGAAACTACTGGGTTCCTTTTAACTAAGAGTTCTGCTAATGCATTTAGGTTTTTGTGTACAATGTCTAAATTTAAATATTTGTTTCTTTTATTTGGGAAACAGCAAGGTGGAAGGGAGACTGAAACTGAAGTGCTAGGACTACAAATTGAAAATCACTTGGAAAAGAAGACAGCATCTCTGGAATTACAATGTAAATATATCTATAATGAGAAAATAGATATGTTAATTTAGATACAACTTTTCAGAAACAGGTGGATTACATACAGTTACTAGGAAGGGAGAAGAAATTACAAGGAGGGGCGGCCAGGTAGCACAGCAAGTAAGAGCACCAGCTCCAGTGTCAGGATGACCTGGGGATCAAATCCGGGCTCAGATACTTAGCACTACACCCAGAAATAACTGGTCGTGTAACCTTGAGCAAGTTACTTAATCACGATTGCTTTAAAAAAATAAAAATAAAAATAAATAAAAAAGAAAAAGAAATTACAAGGAGAAGAGACACTAAATATGATGGATGTGTCATTAAGTATCTACCACATCAAAGTATGCTCTTCAAACCCTTTTCAAGTAGGGATGACCCCAGGTCCCATATTAGGCCAACAAGCCAATACTTTTTTCCCAACCTCTATACTCCCAAAAAATCAGCTGTGGATGTTGGAAATAAAAAGTCAATCAAACTGCCTAAGTTTCATCTAAGGGAAGGAGAGATGAGGCAAAGGAGTGACAAAATTAATATTATAAAAGGAAGGAGGGGCAGGCAGAAAAACAAAAATGGCAGTGGGGGGAGGGGAATAATAGTACCATGTCAAAGAGAAGACAGTGCTAACACTGTTACCATACGCCTCTTTGGAGCACTGTAACATGAAGCTCCAGGCACCTCTTAGATTTTCTACAAAAAAAACAAATTTTAGAAAAACTCATATGTGTGTGTGTGTGTGTGTGTGTGTGTGTGTGTGTATACACACATATATAAAATTCTTCTTTAAAGCATGAAGGCAGTGGATAAATTTTACTCTATTAGAAATCAAAGTAGCTTATAATAGTTTGTATATTGTTTCTAACAAAGTATTTTTTTAAAAGAAGAGCTCTTATGCACTTTACAGTATCACTTGAAGGACATAAAAATGTTCCATTTGAGGAAATTGGGAAGTTAGTAAGTAATTACTCAGGTCCCTGCTCAGATGGGTCTTCTCTTACCATAAGAGCTGCTTCCATTTAGCCAGGGCATTACGCCTTACAAAAGCCCAGTTTTGTTTCCCTTCTCTATTCTTCTCTGTAGTTCAGTCTCAGGTTTTAATTTTCAGTCCTCTTCTTCCCTAGTCTGGCTAGAATACCCTATCCATCCCCCATTACTTTCTTTGCTATTACCAGCTAGACTTAGCTTTCACTTCCATTTCCCCCAGGGGCTACAAAAACTTCTCCTCCCACTTTATTACCTTCCCTTTCCTGTGTTTTTTGTCATCTCAGTACACTCTTCTCCCTTGTTCTTTCTCATTTCTAAGCTCAACAATCTCACCTGTTCTCAATTTCCAAAGTAGTTAATTAGGGGTTTTTTTTTGGTGAGGGGGCCAAAACCAGAATCGCACCTTAGTCATTTTTAAGCACAGTGTATAATGCCAATCTGAGACTTCAAAACACTATGGTTTTTTTTTTTATATTTTTTAAAAATCCAATTTGTCATTAGAACGTCTCTAAAAAATAAATAGGTCAAATAATACCCCCATTTTACAGATGAAAAAACCAAAATCACTAACTACCCAGTAATTATGAATGAGTGACAGAGTTAAGATTATATAAACCCTGGTTCCTCCCTCCCAAGTTCTATTATACTCACTAGAACACAATAAATACATTATCACAGTAAATCAAGTTTTCATCATGATGTTACAGTAATAACAGGAGTTCTTAACCTAGGGTCTTTTTTGTTTTATTTTTAATATTTTGATAACTTTATTCCAATGAAATTTATTTGCTTTATAACACTATCTTATTTTATGAATTTAAAAAAATTATTCTGAGAAGGGGTCCATAGGCTTCACCAGACTACCAAAAGTATCCATAACACAAAAAAAGGTTAAGAACCCCTAAGGTAGAAGAATGAAAAATTTCTCCCTGAATGGGCTATTTTTTCTGAAGTCTCAAATATATTTTATCTTCTACAGCTAATCAGAAGTGCAATGTGGTACCAGTTTAAGTTTACACAAAAATTTGGGTTATACCAAGTTTTTTTCCAACTAAATACGGCAAGTTCAACTCAAATATGATGAGAAAGATGCCGCAAACCTGAGAAAAAGTTTCCATCAAAATTCCAATGCAGTTTATGTGATAAACTCTAAGTCTATGCAGGTATTTTCTCTGCAGTTTAAAAATGGATAGCAAAGTATACTAGGAGAATGCTTTTATTGTCATCAAAATCTGTTTTCTGAGAACGACAACATACAGGACAGAAAAAAATCAGGGAGGAATTTTTCTTCTTCAGGTTCCATATCATGAGAATCACATTTCAGACAGGTAATGATAATTTGCATACTCACCCAAGGGTTCCTTTGCCTGACATTGGCGGGCTGGGTGGTTTCTGAGTAGGCGGTGTTGTACGAGGCAGCCCACCCATCTTCATATTCTGTGTACTCACCTACATAAAAGAGTGAGTAAAACTCAACTTAACTTTTAAGCAGTGAAATATGTGGTTCCTATGGAAAATGTTGCTGTACAATTTAGGGGAATAGGGGAAGGACCAAATAGAAAAAAAATTAGAGAGGCCATGCACTTCATATGCAATTTCTACTCTGCTATTATTCTAGAGTTGCACTCAAAGGACTCTTCCTTATTTGGGGTTTTCAAATGATCAATTACATATATAAAGACTGTATTTGCCATTAGGCCATCACACCAACAACATATCACTGGCAAGACACATCTGATATATCATGCAACTAAAATTCAAGAGGGATTGATTAGTTTAAAATCTTGTCCTTAATACAATAACAATGTGAATAAATTTTTAAGCAGTTGCTTATTTTTAAAAAGCACCTTTAAAATAATAAAAAATAAGATACATTCTCCCAAATAAAATGAAATATTCAGTGGCCTACAAATATAATCTACTATAACTGATAACTCTAAATTGTAGCATTATAAACTGTAAAGTGTAATTTAGTATTTGGATAATAAATAGGTCAAGTTTACATCACAGAAAGTTAAATGCCTATCAATGACCTTATCAGAGTTCACTGATAAGAAAACTTCTGAAAACTTAGCTGTGACACACATTAGCCTACTTTCAAAATAGCTAGACCAGGACTTGAGGTTTATTGTGTTAAAAGTCAACAGTAAGCTCATCTCTGGCTACCTTTCCTAAAGGAGAAATTCAAGCATGGAGGCACAACACTCAGCCAAAGCCTGCTTAAGGCCCCATCCCTATTCCATCCCTCACTGAAAATTCAAGTACCAGAGGAGGCAGGCACTCTGGAAGCACTGGGTTCCATCACAACTAAATCCACAGCCCCCAAAACCTGAACACTTGGCCACAGGTTTGAAATAAAAGGTAGACATACGGCCACTGTAAACATGATTCAAGTTTGGTATTAAGTTCTTGGCTACCACAACTTAATAAGATTCTACAGTCTGTATATCTGGTAGTATCTGAAAGTAAGTACTAAACATTCCTTCTAGAGAGACTATATGTACACTGATAGTCTGCATAGCTATCTTCTAAAAATAATCAAGGAAACATGTTCCCTTTCTAACCAGAGTATGTATCCATGTTCAGTTTGTCCTTGCAAAGAATATTTGAAGTGCAAACTACAAGATATAAAGTTATAACAATGAAATCTATTTCAGCACAAAATTTATTAGTTACTGCTAAAGATGAATATGAAAAGGAAAACAAATCCAAAAACTGTGTAAATTATTTGATCTGATGTTAAATATAACCTTGGTGTAAAAATTAAAAACCTTAATGTACTAATGCTACTTTGTGCTCACTTTTCTTAGTTGAAAGTCAATTTTATTTCACAAATATAAAAAGTACATATATTTTACTAAAAACAAAATACTTTTCATACATGACTGAAACAGTGAACAAGTTGTGGGGGATGTTAACACAGTCTTCAAAGGTAAATAACACCTTTCAAGAGTTTAAAAAATAAAGCTAAAATTCTTCATGGTTGTTGTTGCCTTAAAAACAAAGGTAAAATGGAATGCATTTTAGGTATTAATAAAATAAACCAAGTCTTGCTCTTCCCCTCATTAGTAATTAGGGGGTATAATAAACCATATTATTGAACTCATAAGTATTACAAAACAGTATATCCATACTGGAAAACAATTATAAGTTAAAATTACCCAATTTAAAATTTTACTTTGTCGTTTACTTTTTACTGTTGCATTCTTTAATGAAGTCCTTTAAGCTCAACTTTAAGCAACATGAAACCCAAATTTACTATATAGAGATGAGGAATAAAAAGAGAGACACTAAACTACATCAATTTCATAGGAATTGGGAGAAAAAAAGGAGCAGGGAAAGAATAAAATGAGTGAAAGAGGCATTTTATTCTATATACGGGGCATCTAAAACAATTTTTATAGCTTGTAATTTTTCTTTATTTGGTTTTTAGAAACTAATGTGTTTCTTTAAATTGCAGTATCTTTTATATGTAATTTATCAAACCTGAATAAGCTACTTACCTGAATTGTCAAAATAAATAAATAAATAATGAATCATTCCGTAAAGTTAAATTTGGTACTTATGTTTACACATGTCAAATTTAGTAAGTTATGAAATTTACAGAATTTTTAGCTGCTTCCATGAAGTTCATATATATGTGATGATTAACAAAATTTACAATTAAGGAATTCAAGCCGAGTTCCCAATTCAATCTGAATTTTATGCATTCCCCTTTATGTTAAACTAAAACAGATTCAGAATTTAATCAATAAATCAAATACAAGTTTTGGAAATATTAACTTTTAAACACACAATACAGAACACAAGTAGAAACCAAATATTGCTTTTTAAAAGTCAGGTTAAAATAGGAAATAGGGGATGATATTAATGTAATTTGAATGGAAAATGCCTATGCCCTTTACCCAATACTTCAGTTAAAACACAGAGTGAGCTGATGTTCACCATGCTGTGAGACTCCTGAGGTTCCTTACACCTAGCCAGAGAATGAAACTGGGTGGATGTATGCTTGGAAAAAGAAGGAAGCAGGGCAAATGGAGAAGAGAGACCAACTGAGTAAGAAGAAGAATAGTTAGTGAAGATTAGGAAGAAGAATAGCCATATATGAGAAAGTGAAACAGATGTTATGAACTTAGAAAAAATGATACAGGTAAACAGAGATGCAATGAAAGAGAAAGGCAGTAAGAACTTGGAAGAAAAGAGAGCTGTTCATTCAAATTTATAAGAATAAGAGTCATTCCCCAGTGGATATCTCCACAAGTATTGCTGGGTCAAAGAATACACACACACAGTTTTGAAAGGAAAAAAAGAAGCTAACTTATTAATGGCCATCTGAAAAAATGCTCTAAATCACTAATAGAGAAATACAAACTAAAAAATTCTGAGGTACCATTTCACACCCAGCAGGTTAGCAAAGCTGACAAAAAAAGAAAATGACAAATACTGGTGGGGCTCTGGGAAAACAAGAGCAAGATTTGGGCAACTGTGGATTGTTCCAATCATTCTGAAAAGCAATTCAGAACTATGCTCAAAAGCTATTAAACTGCATACTCTTTGATCCAACAATAGTGCTCCTAGACTTATACCCCAAGGAGATCAAAGAAAAAAAAAGACTCATGTACAAAAATATTTAAAACAGCTCTTTTTGTGGTGGCAAAGAAATGGAAACTGAGAGGGGAACCTATCAATTGTGGAATGACTGAACAAGTTATGGTACATGAATGTGGTGAAATACTGTTGTGCTGTAAGAAATGATGAAGGGCATGATTCAGAAAAACTTGGGAAGACTTACATGACTGATACAAAATGAAGTAAGAAGAAGCAGGCAAACAACAATACTATAAAAGACAAACATCTGAAAGACTTAGAAACAGACCAACATAAATGAACCAACCACAATTCCAAGGACCTAATAATGAAATATGCTATACACTTCCAGAGAGAAAGGTCTTAGATCATACTGAAGCATTTTTTGAGGCAGGGGGAGGGGGAAAGATGGCCAATACAGGAATCTATTTTGTTTGACTACATATTTTTAATGGGTTTTGGGGTTTTGTTTTGCTTTTTTTGCTTTTTCAACAAGGAAGAGAAGGTTAGAAGGAAAGAATTCAGAAGTGAAAATAAAATTGAAATGAATTTTTAAAATAAATTACATTTAATCTTTTATTTAATGAACATACTCTGAGAAAATTAGTTGATTCCCTTACAACCTGTCTTAACAAACCTGATCCTTAAATGGATCAACTTTGCTAAAAGTTGTTGTTCAAAGGCAATGCCAGACCTAAGAGCATGGAGGCATAATTAAGACCATAATAGTAAGAAATACTTCTAGTGGCCTCAAAATATTCTGCCTCTTCCCACTCAAATTAAAACATTGTTCTCATTCTCTTAACTTTCATCAAGGCACTCACACCACCCTCTTACCCAAGAAGACACAGATGGCTAAAAGAGGGAATAGGTTTTCCCCAGCAAGGAAGTCAGATCAGAAGGGAACAGGCCTACAGCCTTCGGCAGTACAATAACTAAGGATACCCTATGAAAAACAAAAATCTACAATAGCTCCTTGACAAGGGATATGCTTCAGGGAGACCACTGTAGCATACCAGTGCTGTAAATACAAACACACCAAATGAGACAGAAGCTAGCAACAAGAGCACCAAACATTATGAAGAAGTATTATATATCAAGGAATGCCCAAAAGGTAAACTTAACCATGAAAGAGTAACTTCAGAACAACTATCATTATAGCCTCAGAGAAAAAATGGTTTGGACACAAGGACTACAAGAGTATGTGAAAGAAATTAAGTCATAAGTGAAACAAGAGCAGTAATAAATAGCTTAGAACAGAGGATAAGAAACGTATAGCAAGTTCCCTAAAAATTAGAATAGAACTCAATTAACTCCCTGAGACAACAAGAAATATTAGAATAAAGTCAAAAGACTGAAAAAAATAGGTGAAAAATAAGGTAGGTATCTATCAAAAACAACTTACTTAGAAAAACAGGCCAAGGAGTAATTTAGGAAGAAGTTAAAATAATAATGAAGTATTTACATTCTAATAAGAGAAATAGAGAAAAACATCCCTTCACAATCATAATATCCTTAAGGGTCACAAATGAACTAGGAGTGGGTTTTTTTGGTTCAGTTGTAATGGTCTTAAGAGAGCAAAGAAAATAAAAGGGAAAAAGAACAGACTAGAGAAGAAAAGAGAAAGCAAGGAGTTTAATTTATTAATTTCAAACAATTGGGGTATATTAGAAGACAAGTATAAAAATATGGAGGGAGCAAATATCAAAATCAAAGTACCATCATAAAAATATAAAAAAGGAGAATTTACAAGTGAGAAGGAAATCATTATAAATTATTTTGGCCAACTCTATGCCAACAAAAGTGATAACAAAGGAAATGTATGAATACTTACAAAAATATAAGATCCCTAAATTTTTTTTAAAAAAATAGAATAGTTTAAAAGATCAGTCTCAGAAAAGAAAGTAAATGAGTCATCAATGAACTCCCAGACAAAAAAGATGCATGACCATATGGATTTACATGTTAGATCTATCAAACATGCAAAGAAAGAATCAATTTGTTTGACTGCTATATTGAATTGTTCACAAAAAAGGTGGGGGGATCCTTCAAAATTCATTAATGATTCATTTACGTTATGCATAAACCAGAGAGAGACAAAGCAGAGAAAAATAAACTAATCATCCCCACAGAATATCACATTAAATATTAAATAAAATATATCACAAAGAGACTAAGTAACATATTTAAAAAGATTATACACAATGACCAGATTGGCATCTTATTAAAAATGAATGGCTGGGGGCGGCTAGGTGGCAAAGTGAGTGAGCGCTGGCCCCAGAGTGAGGAGGACCTGAGTTCAGTTCCGGCCTCAGACACTTAACACCTACACAAAAAAACTAGCCATGTAACACCTTGGGCAAGTTACTTAACCCCAAATGCCCTCCAAAAAGAAAAAAAAAAAAGAATGAATGGCTGGTTCAATATTAGGAAATATGATAAACATAAAGGACAAATAACAAATACAACTAAATATAATAACAAAAACAACAAAATTGCATGCTATATAAAAATGTAGAAAAAGATTTTGACAAAAAATAATACCCATCTGCTAAAAAAAAAAAACACCACTAAGTAGTATAAGAATGAATGAATTTTCCTTAGCAGAGTAAATATGATTTATATAAAACCAAGAAAGAGAATTATATGTAATAGGAAATTCCAAAGAGATCAAGGGCAAAGGAAAGCTGTGCATTATCATCATTATTATTTGATATATTTCTAGCAATGGCAGTATAGTAGTAAGACAAGAAAAAGAAATTGTGGAAATGAGCATATGCCAAGAAGGAGGAAAATTAATGCTTATGCAGATGATACAATGGCCTACTTAGGGAACACAAAAGAGTCAACTAAAATTAACTGAAACATTAACATCTACAGAGTAGCAAGATAAAAAATAATCCTGTGTAATTCATCAAGCTATGTGTACATTATCAAAAACAGGCAACAGGAAGAAATGGAAAAAGACATTCCAATTAAAATAACTAAAGAAATGTATATAGGGTTGGCTAGGAGGCCCTGGAGTCAGGAGAACCTGAGTTCAAATCCAGTCTCAGACACTTGCGCAACACACAAAAAACTAGCCATGTGATCTTGGGCAAGTCACTTAACCCCAAATGCCCTGCCTTCCCCCTCCAAAAAGAATGTATAAAGTACTTGGGAATTCACTTATCAAGATTCACACAGGAATTATGTGACTACAATCTCAAAATACTCTTTACAATAAAAAAAAAGGGCAGACCGAAATAATTGAGGAATATTAATTTCTCATAGCCAGAGCAAACTAATATAATAAAAATAATTATAATTCCCAAATTAATTTACAGATTCATTGCTATGCCAATAAAGCTATGAAACGATCACTATAAAAAGCTAAAGAATAATAACTAAATTCATCTAGAGGCACAACAGAGCAAGAATTCCAAAGGAAATAATGAAAACAAACAGAAAGAAAAAAGAGCCTAAGAGTACCTGATCTCTACAAAGTAGTAAGTCTCAAACCTATCTGAACTGGTTTAAAAATGGAAAAGTTGATCATAATTGCAGATCAGGTATGCAAGAACTATAGCAAAGGAACATAGTAGTATCATGTTCAATAAACCCAATGACCTTAACTAGTGGGTTAAGGACTCAGTAGTCAACAAAAACTTCTAAGAAAACTGCAAAGTATTCTGGAAGAAATTAGTTATTTCACAAAACATACCACAATAAGCCCACAATGTATACAAGGCATACATACATATATATATATATATATATATATATATGGTCATATCACAAACAAGACAGAAGTACAGGGAAGAAGATATCCTTCACAACTATGAAGAGGGGAAAGATTTTTAAACAAGCAAGAGGTAGAGAGTTCAGGAGAGTTAAAATGGACAATCTGGATTACATAAAATTGAAGTTTCTGAGCAAACGAAATCAATTCAGTTAACATTAGAAAGTAAAGTTAACTGGAAAAATAACTTTGTAGCAGGTTTCTATGACAAAGCATGAAATGAGATATTTGCACTTCGTAAACCTTAAAGCAATATGTAAATGCTAATTATTATTATTACTATTATCATCATATCCAAGATATATAAGAACTTATTCACATATATAGAAGCAAATCTAATCCCTAATAGGTAACTGGTCAGAGGATACTAATAGTCCTCAAAAAAAAGAAATCCCTGTCATTTATAGCTATGTGAAAAAATGCTCTAAATCACTAATACGCAGAGACATTAAATCAAGTCTGAGTTACTTCTTCACACCCATCAAACCAATGTGTTACAAAAAAGGGAAAATAACAATTGTTATTTGTGGCTGTGGGAAAACAGGTACACAGCACTGTTGATGGAGCTACGAACTGACCCAATAATTCTGAAAAAAAAACATTTGGAGCTGTTCCCCAAATTTACTAACTTGAACAGATCTTTTGATTCAATGATACCACTAGTAGGCCTATTCCCCAGAGTTGCACAGGACTAGAACCAAAAAGATGTCATATGAATGTAACGGGATATTATTTGAAGTTAAGAAATGACACAGTAAGAAAACTGTAAAGATTTATATGAATTAATGATGAAGTAAAATATTTTATAAGAAAATATTTTATAAAATGACCACAGTATTATAAAAGAAAAACAATTTCCAAAGACAAGAATTCTGTAGTAACCAACTACAACTCCAGAGGATAGATGAGGAAGCATGTTTGTACTTCCTGCCAGAAAGGTGATAGACTAGAAATGCGTAATAAGTTATGTTTTTAGAGATGGCCAATATGCAGGTTTGTTTTGCTTGACTATATTTATTTGTTATAAGGGAGGATAACAAACAAGTGCTCCTCAGCACCCTGAAGACTCAGCAATAAAACCTCGAGGAAGCCTCAACCTGCCTACGGTTTGCATTCCTAATTCTTGTCTTATTTTGATACATGGTCACTCTGTATGCTATTCATATATTTCTCTAACTTTAGTGGAGACGTTGTATGTTGGAGTAGGAAGAGGGGTGAACCTGTGATTCTGAGAGAACAAGGTTCTATATTCAGTTTTGACAATGACTAGTTGGGGACCACTGACAAGTCACAGAAAATCACTAATTTGAATTCCCCTAGTTATACAGTGGCAATGATTATAATTAAGGCAACAATCCCTTAGGGTAGCTGTAAACCAAATAAGTTCCTATATGTTCAATATTTTGCAAATCATAAAGCAATATGTAAATATACTCTATATATTGCTAAGATGCCATAATTCAATATAGCACCTTGCACTAAAACTGTAGACTATCTTCATAAGTTACATTACACAGTAAGTTTAGCAGCAGATGATGAGATAAATTGCTCTTCACATGATATATAGTCCATCCATCCCATATGCTATATCCTTCTAGCTTACCTACCAGGAGTTTCCACTCCATTGAAATAAGCGTCAGGATTCCTGGGTTGCCCTCCATGCTATGATAAGTAAAACTCAAAGTAAAATTTTAGTCTATGGTAGAGGTGTCAGACTCAAGAGTTTGAACCAGATTACAGTATAACTGGGAAATGTTTAACCAAAACAAAACAAAATAAAACAATGAAATAGAGATGATGCAAATATGTGGTTTTCTAAGTCAATATTCTGCCCATAGGGATCCTTTCTATTTGAGTTTGACGCCATTGGTCTAGGGCACATCCTTTAAAACCTTGGAAATCCAAACTGATCAGGGTAAACCAAAATCCATATAACATAGAAATGTATATTAACTCTTTATCTCAGAACTGTAACCCAGTAAACAGACTCCCTGAAAATTAGAAAAGACTAAAAAGAAGACAATGACTCCATTAGACAACAAGAAACAACAAAACAAAATCAAATGACTGAATAAAGTATCAAAAACAACTAGCCTGGAAGAGATAAGAGATCATTTAAGAATCACTGGATTACTGTAAACTCATGAAAAAAAGATGAAGTTATATATCATATTTCAAGAAATCTTGAAAGAAAACTGCCCAGACCTCTTAGAATCAGAGGGCAAACTGACAACAGAAAGAATTCACTGGTCTCCTCTTGAAAGAAAGTCCAAAATAAGAACTCCTGACTGTGACGGACAACGTCCAGAGGTTCCAGTTCAAAGTCAAAAACACTTCAAGTAGCTAGAAAATTTTGATGATCTTAAAAGGAAAAAAAGTGGGGTAAAGGTTAAGCTAAGGAAGAGAGGAGTAGAAAAGCAGGGACATAGCTCACATGATGGTGGGGCAAAAGCAGAAGTACATTCAATAAAGGGGGAGGGTGCCACTTGAACTTCACTTTAGATGGAGGCAAAAGGAAGAAGGGACAGGAAAGTATTTTAAAACAACATTGTAAAAAACCCAATTCTGAAAGATTTAACAACTCTTATCAATACAGTGACTGGTCATGATTTCAGAAGACCCTTGATTTAGAATCTGACAAAGAGTTGATAGAATAGTTATGGAGAGTGAGATAAGCACTTTTGGACACTATTAACCTCGGAATGTGTTTTGCTTGACTACATGCTTGTTGCTAGGTTTTTCCTGTTGTTTTTTATCCCCCCTACTCCACAGTCCCCTAACCCCATAACCCCAGATAGGGAAAGGTAAGGGGTAGGAAAGAGGTCAGATGTTTATTAATTGGAAAAAAAATTTTAATTGTTGGGAAAATTGAAAGGCAAGCAGGAGTCTTTGCAACTAAATAAAAGAATGTGAAAGGTCTGATATAGTGGGATTTCAGGTCATATATTGAGATCTGTATGACATAACATAAATAATGCCAAAGGAAGTTCTCTTGTTGGAGCTCAAATAAGAAAATCAGGCAGACAGATTAACAAGGGGATGAGAGGAGAAAATATAAACAAAGCTGCACTATTCTATGTATAAAATAAGTTTTACTTTCAAAGAAAAACAAAGTTGTTTTTCCTCATAAATAAAAAAGAATCTGCCACTTATTTGTAATGGAGTGTATTTTTTCTTTGGCTTATACAAAGTGGTAAAACTTACTGAACCTACACAAAGATTTCCTTAAAATTACATCATGCTGCTAAATAGTAAATGTTTTCACATGAAATTCTAAGGACATGAAAATTCAGAGTTAAAATAGACCAGTCCTATAAAGTTAATAGTATTAAGAGGATTCTCATAGCAACATTTTAGGGGCTATAATTCATTTTCCTATCTACTGTATTATCAACTAAAAATAATTTTATAAATTCGCAGAACAAAAAATGCAGGAGAAAAGGGAAAGGTTAAAATGGAGATGTGGGGGGGAAATGAAGAAAAAGAATGGAAATAATGTTTTGTCAAGATCTATTGTACAATTTCTTCAACTCATCTGGAATTTCAAAAAAATACTGAAATACTATTGAAACAAATTACAAAAGAAACCATTTTCTCAATCTACATTTTGTTCTAAGTTTTTAGCAGTGTGTAACTTTTTACATTTTACATATCATGACTTTCAATGCTCTAAAAGTTCCATTAAAAGAAGCTTTATTGAAATTAAGGAAATACCTTAATAGGAAGGAGGGTAGTATTTCCTCCCCAAAAATTATGATACTGCAACTTTAAAAAAAACACAAAAATGTTGAATCACTTCAGTTTCATAAAATATAAACATCTGAACATTTCACATTCATTAACAATAAATAGTGGAACACAGTTGCGAAATATATAAAGCACACCGTATATAGGATAAAAAGAACATTACACAGGGGGAGGAATAAAACATGATAACAGATCTCTCCTTCAATGGTTAGTCCTCTTGCAAATTCAAGAAAAAAGTCCTCATTTTGTTAACACTCAACTAGATTAATTTTTCAAAGTCATATTTTAGAAGGTTATGGTTGTTGTAATTCAATGAATCATTATGAACTGCTTACTCATCTAAAAAAAGTCATAGTTTTACCTACTACTCTGAAGACAAGATATGAAAGACATGACAGAGAACAAGTGATTTCTTTGAAGGATCAGCGATGTATCTTTACTCCCCATATGTAACATTCTGTATAAGAATAAAGAATGGATATCCAGCCCTGGAATCTCTTACCTTAAATCTAAGCAACCACTTAATGCATAAATGGAGCAAATAAAAGAGGTAAGGAAAAAAAGCATTGAAAGGTTAGTTGGAACTTCAGGATATGAAGAGAAAGGAAAAAAGAAAGAAAAACAAAGTTAAGCATTCAGCATTAACAAAATAATGTTTCAATAGATCATAGAAAGAGTGATTTAAAGCAGAATGTGTCATGAACAGGAGATTATTAAAGATGAAACGATTTAAAAGACACTGCTTCATTCAAAACTTAAAAGTACTTAACTATATACAAGTTCCCAATTAACAGATTCACAAGTGAAAAATCTGGAATCCTATAGCACTAACACTTTGAGAACAAAACAAGAAATGAAAAGTAATCACATCTTATTCACTGAAACTGTAAAGCACAAATTCATTATTTTATGTTCTCTAAGTGTCTTTTCATTATTAAAATTAGGTAGTACTCCAGGTATTCTTACTTGCTTCTAATCTTTGATAAATCACAACAGGTTTTCCAAGCTAGATTAAATTTTCATTATTAATTACCTTTCCAAAAACTGAAATTGCCTGGGTTGCACATGGTTTAGTAAATGTTTCTTGTAGAGCAACCTAAATATACTCAGGTCTACACTAAAACAAAATTCCTGAAAATTATAGTAAATCATAGTAAATTAAAATATTTCTAGAGTTAGGAAGGCTATATTTGTTTATCAGGGGAAACAGGATGTAGGGAAAATGGGTCTCCCTATCTCACCCAAACTAGAAGTGAACTCATGGCTCCTTTCCACCACTGATCACCCTGGAAGCTTTAACCTGCTCTGCTTTTCCAACCTATGTCAGATCACCCCCCTAATTAGGCAGCCTTGTCACCTCTTAATCTTGGGGACTCCCCATACTGATGTTGGATTTAACACACAACACTTTTTGTTGTTACATTTTCACTTTCTGATGAAAACTAAATGGGAAAAGATTTCATTTTATTTCTAACTAGAATGGTATTCATTTTTGTCCAATTACTAACAAAGATTACATGAATTATGTTTATTCATAATTACATGAATTGTATATACAATCCTAAATTTTTATAAAATTAACATGTAATCAAAGTGTTTATTAAGTGACTGTGTTAAGCTTACAAAGATGGAAGTCACAGAATTCTCTGCTTTTTATTTAATCAATGGCTATATCTATTACAAGTTCAGAACAAAACGTCCTCATTTTCTCTCACTTTCTTAACATTTAACTATTTTAATTTCAAAGTCATATTTTAAAAGGTTATATTTCATTGTGTAATTAAGTGAATTATTATAAAATGCCTACTCATGCAAAAAAATGTCATTGTCTTATATACTACTTTGAAGATGATATAAAAGAACAACTGATTTCTTTCAAGAAATAATAAGCATAATAATTCTTTCCTCCTCATAGGTAACATTTTACATGAGAAAAAAGAATGGCTATCCAATCTTGGAATCTCTTACCTTAATCTTTACACTTTGAATCACTTATACAAAAGATCTTTTAAAAAATCTTAATGCTGACAAATTCTGAATATAAGCTTCCAAGACAGAGGGTCCCTAGGAGTTAGTAGAGTGTACCTTGCATGAGGTTGTCACTTAATAAAAATGTGTTAAGTAAAATTTCTTGATGGCAGATACCATGTCTTATATTTCTTTGTATTCTGTACTCCATCCTTATCCTCTACGTCCTCTACGTATAGCATCAGCCTCTGCATGGTGTAGGAGCTCAAGTATCTGTTGAATGAATCAATCTATATAAAACATGTAGTTTAATATTTTTTAACTGCTTTTATGGCTTTAAGTTGAAATTAACATAAAAGCAATGGCAATAATTTATCTACTACATGTACAGTTTTTATTTTTTAAAAGCCTTGGTGTCTAAAAATTATTTTGAAAAAATTCAAAGGGGTCTTTCACCTAAAATTTTTTTTTTTACAAATGAAGTCAAAAACCTGGCTAACAAATTTTCTAAATGGAATGTCAATCATAATATGAATAATTTGTATACTCAAGAATTTAAAATCTACTATTGGAAGATTAAGACATTCATACACCACATCACATGAATTATTACCATAACAGATTAAAGCAATGCAATTTATGCAAAGAAGACTAATTTTTAATTTGAGAATTTAGGTAACCTTAAAGGATAAGCACCAATTATAAAAAGATAGGTAAAATAGGTAAATAGCAGCAGGAAAGGGAATTTTATAGCTTTAGAAAGATCAGAACCTGTTAGTATACTACAAGAAGAAAAGAAAATAATATATAATCAAGGTGTTCCATTTCTAAAACTTTCTCAATCACTTTTGACAAACATGGTACATACCTTTACTCCATGCCCAATATCATCTAAAATTGTATAATCAATAGGTTTTCTAATGTAACGAACTGGTCGTTCTAAGTTGGCTGGAGCAATAATTTTATGGGTTCTGGAAGTATTTTTGTTGGTAGTCAAAATACCAATTTCTCTCCTTGCAACTTTCTCTTTATGAATATCGACCGTCTGTAAAATACAATGTGAAAAAAACAAAAAATATCTTTTGTATGTATGTGTATGTAAATACGTATACATATACATGAATATAAAATATACTTATATAATGATTTTATACCAAATGTGAATGTGATAATTTTTTTTGTATCTATATTATGTTTCTCCCCCAAATTTCCATGCTGTAAAGTCATCATCACATATAGGTAGTGAATTATACCTATTTCAGGTCTAGTCAGAAAATTCTTTTAAACTGTGAGAATTATATTTCTCTACTTAATATTCCCCAATACACATTAAAGTAGTAGATGTTAAATGTCACAAAACTTTTAGTCAAATTTTAGCAAATTCCCAGTAAACTTCCTACTAATGATAAAATGCCCATTTACTAATAAAATTAATTTAATGTAAGCAGAAAATTTGTCTATATTCTACTTCTATTTAAAGACGTATTTTAGTTCAGCAAAGATTCCTATTTTTTTAACATAACATTAAGCATTAAGTAGTTCAATAATTTCACTTGAATATATTGAATACTTCATCAATCTACTTGTTTTGTCTATGAGATACTTACATTATACTTAATATAGTACAGAACACATATTTAATTTGCTAAATTTCTATGGCTAGGATGAGAGAATTAATTTCTAGAAAAGTGATAATTACTAATATGCCTACCCTTTTCATCTACTAAATCTGCTTCTTTGACAAGTTACATTTACATGTTCTCTCTCCTCTGTTGCAATGGCCTCCAACCCGATTCCACTACTTCCTCAGCTGCCATTGCCATTACTACCACGATTCACTGGAACAAATCAAGATACCCCACATCCTCAGTGAAATACATAAGATCACTAAATCTTCAGTCTGGAACAAGAAGGGTCCTTACAGGTCCTCTAGTTTAACCCTTTCATTTTACAGGTAAAAGAGTTAAAAGCTGATGACTTGCCCAAGGTCTCAAAGGTGTTAAGTGGCAGTCACTGTTATAATTCAGGTCCTATGACTCCAAAATCAGGACTTACCTTCTACAACTACCTGAAAATATTATGGTATTTTTTCACAATACAATCTTCCCATATTTTTTATTTATTCACAACCTTACATATAAAGCATGCACTGCAGCCATGATTGTCATATATGTCAAGTCTTTGTAAATTCTTAATCAGGAATTATATTTACTTAATTCACTCTTATCACAGCACCAAATTTAGACAGAGACTTAAAAATGTTTTGATGATGATAATTATGATGATTCTGTCAATGTTCAGAAGAATGAAAAAATGCTGGACACCTTGAGTTATTTTACCTTACTGCTATCACATTCACATATATATATATTGATTCCACAATCAGAAGTTTAAAGTTTTTGTTCAAATTTAGGTTTCTAAAATGCTAATGTGTTATTTTTAATTCTAAATAACTTATTTTTTTATGTTCCCCAATGCTGCATTTTTATGCTTGCCCCAAGATGTTCCTCTAAACATTAAAGAAGATAATAAGGCTTTACTGGGAACTGGGAATACCTCCATTCACCACAACCATTCCCTCCAAAGAACAAAACAAAATAAAACACTCAGAAACATTAAAACAGGCTTTTTAATAATGAAACATTTAAAATCTCTGGATTTTGCTTAGTAAATTCTCAGAAAAGTAACTTACTAACATTTATTGTGCCACTTTAGAGAAAAAGGTCTTGACATAAAAAGATGTAATCATATACTAGAAAGAAAACATAAAGTGACCATAGTCATATTGTTAAGCAGCCCTCCAAAAACAGCATAAATGTTTGTCATTCAGAGGTTAAGCTGTAGCAATAACATCAAAATCCAAAAAAGGCCAAGCCCACTCCCCCCTCTATTCTCTATATCCATATGAATTTCAAAAGTAGTAAAGGTCCAGACCACCCAACACAAATGTATATTTTTAAGTTAAAGATTAATGAACTCTTACCTTAACACTTAAGCATTTAATCATTTGGGGGGAGTTTGTTTATTTTTAAAGGTAAAAATATAATCTTTAAAGTTTACATTTGGTTAAAAGAGGCCAGTTGTTCAATAGAAGACAAACTTAACAGCAATGATACCAGAATACACTGAAGTGTCTCCAACTCTGAAGCAGTTGAGGAATATTTGATAATCAGCAGTTTTTGCTGAATGGTTCTTAGGTAAATGGAACCATTTCATTTAATCATCAGAAATTGAATTTTTTTTCAAGAAAAATCTTACTCATTTCAACTACTCCCCCAAAGATGATGATGATGATGATGATGATGATGACGACAATAAGTAGCATTTATATAGTGCCTACTATGTCAAGTACTGTGCTAAGATCTGTACAAATAATTCATTTAATCCAAACAACTCCGGGAGGTAGGTGATACTACCAACCCCATTTTACAGTTGAATGAAATAAGGCAAACAGAGGTTAAGTGACTTGCCCAGAGTCATACAACCCAAATTAAATACTAAAATTAAATGAAAATAAATAAGCATAAAACTGCTGCTCTAAAAGAAGAAAGTGATTTCTAAAATAACTATGTCTAACTGGGCTATGTAAAATCTAGAAGGGACAAGTATTACATATGGATTGAACCTCTCAGTAAATTGTCTATGGACAGTTTCTGGAAATGTAAATCCTCAGAAAATAATTTCTACCTGATCTAACTTATTCATAACATTATAGACAGTAGATAAAGATGGAAAAGATATATGGTTACACTAATTTAAAACTGTAACATTCATGATACTAGATCACAGATATTCTTCAGTCCAATATAAACGATCAAGTAGCCATCAGTTCATGTTACTATTTGAACCATATTCAAACGTACTTCTTTTAAGATTTATCATCTTATAAAATTAGAAGAATCATTTTATTCGACCTACAAAAATTTTATAAATGAAAAAAGTACCATTAAAATCTTACTGGTTACAATAAAAGTGTAAGGTCATACAAACATAACAGGAAACTGGACCCTAAAATAGTAGCCCATTACAAATAATAAATTTTTGTAACACTTTGAATAAAAAGATTAAAATATTTTAGCCTTTAAGATTGTAAAATAGAGACGGGCAAAAGTTTTTAAATTGAGATACTGTAATTTACCTCAGAACAAGTGCACCCTTTTAAGTTGCTTATCTCGTAGAACAAAAAAAAATGTTCATTTAAAACAGCTGAAAATTATAACTTTTCACATAATTTTTAGTAATTTATAATCCTGTTTTTTTGTTTGTTTTTATTTTTAACAAACACTTCTGAGTAAAATTATGCACTTCCAGATTTTCAAGAGGATTAAGCATATTAAAAATGCAATTTATTTGACCATAAGTGAAGAAAATTAGTGAATAACATTTGTTTTAAAGAAAGGTTATCAGATTATAACTAGTTGTCAATTTCAGAGCTATATATAAGCACACCTACTTTGCAACTTCATAATACGCTGATTTTATTACACCAATAACATAAGGCTCTTGTATTACATTAAAGTGCTAAGTTTAAAGTTAAAAATTGACCTGCAAGATTTTAAATCCCTAAAAACTATAACTACAAATTTATCCTTAATCCCTAAAATCAGTCACTTATTCAAAATAAACTCTGCTTCATGTTTACGTCTAATCTACAGATTAGCACACACCTGTGGCAAGTAAAAAATATGGGTGGCCAGCAAGCAAAACTGAGCTAGTGCATTACTCCACTGCTACCATTGCCCTCTAATGGTCTTTCAACATCCCACTAACCAGAAAAGCAAGGCCAAGACCCTGCTGCAAATGGGATGATTTCCCATAACCTACTATTTACTGGCCATCCCATCCTTCTAACTGCTGCTGCAAAGCCACTCCGCATGCTGCAGGCCCCCCCTCACTCCCAGATTCTCCAACCACACAGTCCCAGTTCCAGGACCCTTCTGGCCAAAGTGGAATGATCATATTCTCACCCAGCTCCCATGCCAGCCTGAGGCTCCACCCCCACCCCAAATACATTTCTCCCCAAAAGACCCAAGCACATGCTCAGGCCACAGCAGATGGTAGGAAGGGAGGCTGAAACTATAGTTTTAGGATTATCCATGCAATTGTTGGCTCTCATTACCATAGATAATCGAGAGTTGATTGTACTGGATATCACTACCTCAGATAGCTGCCCATCAGTGTGGGAAAAAATCTGCAATCAAACAGGTAGAGTGGATTAACTTGACTAGGTTTTGGTTGGTTTTTGTTTGTTTTTCTAATCTTTATGTCTCAATTTTAGACCAGTAATTTAATTTTAGTGTCTAGTGAATATTTAAATTACAAAAGTACTATAAATTATAGACTGTTCATCAAGTAAATCAAAATTATTAATAATATGAATATGAAATTGGCTGATTATTCATTTTTGCAAACTTAAAGACATAAATGAAATTAATTAGGGACTCTACTTTACATGAATAACAATGTTTATGAAAACTATTCTTTAAAAATTTTGCCACTTTTGCCACCTAGATAAATGTGATCTTTTATAAAAGTTCACTAGAAGAAGGAACATGGGTGAGGAGATAAACTTGGCTTTAGAGTCAATAAGACCTAGGTTGAAGTCCAACCTCTGACACATGTCATCAAACTTATTTCTCCCCAAGAAAGTTGCAGTACAGTTGAAGAGCTCTCTACCTCAAAGAAATGAAAGAGAGAGAAATAGAGAGGGGGAAGGAAAGGGAGAGACGAGAAGTAGGGATGGGGAGAGAGAGCAAGAAGGAGGATCAGGGAGAGAGAGCGAGAAGGATGACAGGGGGAGGGAGAAAAAAAAAGAGAGACTGAGGAAAAAAAGAGGAAAAGATAGAAAGAAGGAAGGAAGAAAGGGAAGGAGGGAGGGAGGGAGGGAGGGAGGGAGGGAGGAAGGAAGGAAGGAAGGAAGGAAGGAAGGAAGGAAGGAAGGAAGGAAGGAAGGAAGGAAGGAAGGAAGGAAGGAAGGAAGGAAGGAAGGAAACAGACTAGGAAAAAAACTAGCTGTCTCAGCTCTCACATTAAATAGTTATGTAACTTCAGATTTCAATTCTCTCATCTTTCATAATACAGAGAAATAATGCTGGGATTAGAAATAATCTAGTTCAAAACTTTATGGTTTCTATACAGGTCCTCAAGAAATACCAACTGCCCCTCCTAAAATTTATCAACCTTTTAATTCCCCCTCTGTTATCTGTTAGCTGTTGCAGCATGAGCTTGATCAATAAGTACTATGGGACTAAAATTAAACCAGATGTTAAGATAAATGAACCTTCTTACTTCTCTTGCTCTTTACCATTGCCTAAAAAATCATGCTTAGTACTGTTACTGTTTCCAAACTACCTTGAGATAAATGTACCTGACCAATGATTTTAAGTTCAGACAAGCTAGGAAGCAAGATACCTAGATTGGCTTTACTTGTAGTAATCAAACAGTTTTCAAAACCTGTGTCCATATTCAGAATACATTTAAAGTTTGTCACAATTTTGGTTTAAATCATATCATAAATTGAACGGCCTTTATTTACTTAATGGGAATAGAAATAAAATCTTCAGATAAGTGAAGATTCAACACTAAATACATATATTCTTTTTCATGAGCATTTGCAATTCAAGAGAGCAATGACATTTCACAAAAGGCCGTTCACCTTGGTTGAGCATTTTGCCACCAGTCTCATCAATGCTCATGTCTTACCAAAGTCCACTCTGGATTCCTGTCGCCATGTGCCTCCTCTACTCCTACTCACCTGCTGCTGATCAGCACCAAAGAAAGTTTTCAACCTTCTGTCAAGTGTTCTACAAATTTATATTCTCTCATCTCAACAAGGTCCTAACAAAGCAAGGCATCTTTTACTCCTCCTTGATACTATTGTTGTAGTGAAAACATGTTGGAAAATATGGTTTAGGATTAAGAAATGAAAATGAACAAAAGAGTTCAGATCATCCTTCTAGACATCCAGGTTCACAACCTCAGTGACATCCTCAACTTCTTACTCTCACTCACCCCACATAGCCAATCCAATTGCCAAATGTAGTTTTTTCCATCTCCACATTTCTTGTGTACCTTATCCCCAGTCACACAATTACCACATTGGTTGAGGTCGTCATCATCTATCTCCTGCACCCTTGCAATAGTCTCCTAATTAGTGTCTCTGACTCAAATCTCTCATCAACCCATCCTCCACTCACCCACCAAAGTACTTTTTGGAAAGCAGAGGTGTAGCTATTTCACCATCTCCCAACCTCAATAAACTCTAATGGTTTTCAATTACCTAGGGCAGGGGTGGTGAACCTGAGGCCTTGAGGTCAATGCATTCTGGGAAGTTTGGATTCAGTCAAAGGAACACACTTGAGGACCTAGAGGGCCACATGTGGTCTCTAGAATGCATTCTGTGAAATTTGGGTTCAGTCAAAGCACTGCACTTGAGGATCTAGAGAGCCATATGTGGCCTCAAGGCCGCAGGTTCCCTACTTCTGACCTAGGGGTTCAAATATGAACTCCTCAGTTTGGCATTTAAAGCTCTCCTCAACCTGATCCCCACAATACCATTCCAACATTACTACATTTTAATCAATGCCACACATGCTCTAGTCCAGGTAACCTTCCTACTGCTCCTCACACATGACACTCCACTGCCCATCTCTGTGCCTTTGCATTGCCTGTCCTCCAAACTTAGAAAGCATTTCAATCTATTCTCTGCCTCTTATAATATTTCTACTAGTAATAATGGTGCTTATCATGATCCCCCTGGATGCCAGTGCCACACCTCCCAAGGTTAGGGTACTCTATATTTGTTTTATATGTGCACCTATACATGTTGCCTCTCCTGTTGAAATGCAAGCTCTTTGACAGGAAAGAACATTTCATTGTGCTCTAGTCCAGTGCCTGGAATATAACAGGTACTTGATAAATGCTTATTGATTGATTATATGAATTATTTTTAATATTAATATCAACCTATATATCCACAGGTATGTTTTTTTTTTCTTTTTGGAGGAGGGAAGGCAGGGCAATTGGGGTTAAGTGACTTAAGGTCACATGGCTAGTAAGTGTTAAATGTCTGAGGCTGGATTTGAACTCAGGTCCTCCTGATTCCAGGGCCGGTGTTCTATACACTGCACCACCTAGTCACCCCAAGAGGTATGTTTCTAAAGTCTGTGCCAGTAAACCATTACCTTTGGTACAAGGGATCTACCAACAAAGAAAGGTTTCAAGTATGGGTCTAGCAATGGAGTGTTCCTCTGTCACCTGAGCTCCAGTCTAATTAATCTCAGAGAACATCATCACATTAGTCAGAATGATGGATTTTTTTGGCTATAGCAACCTATGAAGACTATAGATATTGCATTCTATAGAGCACCCCATACAAACAAAAACAAATAGCTTTCAATATTATTAGGGCACACATTCATAAAATACTGCTTACAAATGATGGAGAAATTCCAGAAAAAAAAAGCAGAGGTACTATTCAATTTTAATGAACCCTATTAATGTGTCCAGTTTATTATGAGACATATACCAGGCCAAAAGCCTATACTAACAATGCTTTGCTCAAGTGACAACAGAAATTTTATTAAAATTTTAAGTAATTTAAGATCTGCATTCACATGTTACAAACCACATAGTATTCAAACTAGTTCTTGTTCTTTCAAGACAATTACTATACAGTTATTCTATCCATAATTTTAAATTTGTTTTTCAACATGCGATGGTGTTTAAGGAATTAAGTATGTTTAACCGATAGGTACTTGATTTTTATTTTATTTCCACAGAGTGCTTCTTGTACAACTTTTAAGCAAAGAGGATGGTAGTATTAATAAAGTTTCCATTTTCACTCAATCTAAGAATGATTTTGATTCTTGTATCTGAGATGGATGCAGGGCTAAAGGAGATGGGTTGAGGTGATTAGAGAAGAAAGAAATGTGGAAAGTTAAAGATAGGTACTAGTTAACTCAGGAGTGAATTTTCAGCAAGAGACAGGAGGATCAGATACTTGAAACAAAAAGAAATAAAGGCAGGGTCCATACAAAGAAAGCAGAAAATGATAGGTGCCTGATCGTTGGACTAGGGAACAAAGAAACAAAGCTAAATGTATCATATACCTGATACTTCATAATCCTAGACCTCTCTCTATCCCTAACAAGTCTCTACTCAACCTTATGAATTCAAAGATCTCAGAATCAAGAGTACAGAAAAGCAAAGTATAGTGGATAGACTGCTAGACTTCAAGTCAGAAAGCTCTGAATTCAAATCCCACATCTTACTTTTAGTAGGTAAAAGTCACTCAACTTTTCTCAGTCTGCTACCTTATCTCTAAGATGGGGATGATTAATACCTGTAAGACTTCCCTCAAAGACTGTCAGAAGATTAAATGGGGATCATGTATGTAAAGTGCTTTGCCAGTTTTAAAGTACTGAAGAAATGATAGCTAAAACAACCTTCATCTTCACCTTATTCAATCCCTTCCTAAAGCCTGAATCCCTTTATCTGTAACAACCCCATATGTATATAGTCAACTTTTCGTTGAAGACTAAAAGTAATGGGGTCTTCTCTTCCTAAACCTACTCTGCCTATTCAATTCTTCCTCATCTTTTATATGCCATTCATTAAATAACTACCACTTATTTCAAGAAACCTTCCCTGATCTCCACAGCTGGCAATGACCTGTCTTCCCTTTGAATATCACACAACATTTTTGCACATTCCTCTTCTGCAGTCATGCACCATTCTGTATTTTTTGTTTGTGGAACTACAAGTTCCTAAACTTTAGAAATTCCCTAGTACTTATAATAGTCTGCACACAACTGAAACTGCTCTCAGCTGTTACCAGTGATCTCTGAATTTCCAAATCTAATGGTCTTTCCTCAATATTCCTCCTTTTTGACTTCTCTGAAACACTTGACATCACTGAATTCTTCCTGGATACTTTTATTGCTGCAGGTTTTCATGATCTTTGTCTTTTCTGGTTCTCCTCTGACCTATTCCACCATTCCTTTTCTCAGTCTCCTTTGCTGGTTCTTCAGTCACATCATGACCACTTTTTACGTTGTCTCCATTGGAATGCTGGTGAAGATTTAACAACTATCTCTCCAGGACATAGTTTAATTAACACTATTAACATTTCCTCACATCACTTTCTTAAGTCTAGACAATCAACAAAAGAATAAATTAATTCCTCATTAGTTGAATTTGCCAATTTCCAAGATGTAAATGCTCAGACTGAAAACTGAACAACAGTCTGACGAACTGGTGCCAGCACACCCCAGCTGTCCTTCAATGACTGTCTTGGAATCCTCTTCTTTTTGGCCTTGATGTCAATGGAAGGGACCTCGAGGATCTCCTAAAAGGATGTCAGGGACCCGCAAGATTCATTAGACCACACTTTGAGAAGCACTGGTATTCTCAAAAGAAATAGAAAAGTTTGGAGAAGGGGCAGGGGAATGATAGGACAGGGGAAAGATAGTGAGTTAATTCTGGCTACACTGAGTTTGAAAGCCTTACAAGTCATCCAGGAAATGATACCCAGCTGGCAGATGATAAAACTGGAATTCAGGACAGAGTTTAGGGCTAAGATTCCATTTTAGTGAGATTTTATTATAAGGCAATTCTGATATGCCATTAACATTGTTTAAAACTACATCATACCTACATTGGTAAAAACTTCAATATAAGGTTTTACCATTCTTCCTTGAGTTTGAATTTCCCTTCTTAGATCAGTTTCCTGCAAGACTACTTCTACTGATAAATCTACACCATCCCACCAACCCCATGATCAGTAACAGATTTTAACATTTACACAGTGTTTTACAGACATTATGTCCTTTGTGTTTCATAACAACCCCATGACCTAAGTACTACATCTATCATTATACTCATTTACAGATGACGAAACTGAGGGTCAAAGATGTTATTTTGTCCAAGTTCACACTGGTTGTATGTGTGTGTTTGTGTGTATGTGCGTGTGAATTTAAGATCAAGCTTTCCTGATTCCCTGTAACAACTGTATTTATATGTTGATAGTGCTTTAAACTTTGCAAGATGCTTTTTATATATTACTTCCCATGAGCCTCCCACCAATCCTGAGGCAGGTAGTATGGCTGTTACAAATGAGGAAACTAAGGCTCAGTTAGGTGACACTGTACACCCCACAGTAACTATTTCAAATCTCTTAAGCACACATGCCATGACTTTGTCCTGACTCTAAGCAGAGAACCTTACCTCATACTTCACTGAAAAATCTGGACCATCTGTAATAAGCTCCCTCTCCTCTTGAACTCCACACACTTCAATTCACCTCAGTGGCATCCCTCATTCTCTTTTGTGGCCTCAGTACTGGGTAATAATGTGACCCTTCTATTTGGCAATACTAACCCTTCTATTTGTGCCCTGGATTCCAGCACCTCTAATCAAGCTGACCTCATCAGTATTCCTTCACACTCTCCCTAATTTTCTATTTCTCCTTTATCCAGTGGATCCTTCCTTGCTATCTACATACTTAAATCTTGCCCATCCTTGCCCATCTAGGTGGGATAGAATACTGGGCCTGGAGGCAGGAAGAACTTATTTCAAATCTGAACTCAGATACCTACTAGCTGTGACCCTGAGCATGTCACTTAACCTCTGTTTGCCTCAATTCATCTGTAAAATGGGGATAATAAAAGCATCTACTTCACAAGGTTGTTGTGAAGACAAAATGAGATCATATTTACAAAGCATTCTGCAAACCCTAAAGTACCATATGTACAACTATCCTTTTAAAAAGTAACACTTTCATCAAACCCTATACCCTCAAGTCAGTATCTTTACTTCTCTCTTCCAAAAGCAAGTTCCTAGGAAAAGTTATTACCATCCATTCAATTATGAACCCCTTGCCATATGGCTTCTAACCTTCACTTAACCGAAACTCCTCTTTCCAAGGTCACAAACATTCTACTGCTAAATCCACTGGTATTTTATCAGTCCTCATTTACTGACCTCTCTATGGCACCTGACACTGCTGACCACTACTTCCTTCAGGATACTCTCTCCTCCCCGAATTTTCATCTTACTACTTAAGTCTTGAGTCTCTTCTCATCATTCTTGTAGCATCATTGTGTATATTCTATCCTCTATGAATGTATATATCCCAGGGCTCAAGCTTAGGCCTTCTCCTTTTCTCTCTCTACACGATCTTATCAGCTCCCATTGATATAGTTATCATCTCTGTGTAGATGATAATAAATCTACCGATCAGACCTTCATTTTTCCTCAGAACTCCAGTCCAGCATTTGTAATTGCCTCCTGGACATCTCCACTTGGACGGCCCATAATTATCTTAAACTCAATGTATATATAAGAGAATTTTATCTCCTCTGAAATAAGATTCACTCTCAATTCTCCACAGTCAGGCATGCCCCAAATCTAATTAAATGCCAAGTTTTGTCTATTCTCCCTCCTCAATGTCTCTCACACTGTCCTCTTTTCTCCACTGATACCAGATCAAATCAAATATTACAGATTTAGAACTAGAAGGGATCAAAGAGGTCATCAAGTAAAACCCCTTCATTTTATAGATAAGAAAACTGAACCAGGTTAACTGACTTACCCAGGGTTATACTACAACTAGTAAATGTATGAAGCAGGCAGTATTCAATACATCAGACCAGCTCTGATCCAAAACCATCCTATTCTAAGCCTTCATCATCTCTCCCCCACCTACTGTAACAACATCCTGTCAGTCAGTCAACAAGCATTTATTAGTTTTCCCTATATCTAATTTCTTTTCCAACCCAATCTCTATAACATTTCTAAATTGTTATGTCTACAGCACAGATATGATCATATCACTGCCCTGCTCAAGAAGCTTTACTAGCTCCCCACTGCCTCTAGGTTAAAATACAAACTCCTCTGTTCAACATTTAAAGATCAAGCAATCTGGATCCAGCCTATTGTTCTAGATTAATTACATATAATTTCCCCCTCAAATCCACAATCTAATCAAACTGGCTTGTTTTTCACCATTTAACAAAATACTATCTCCTGCCTCTCTGCCTTTGCACATACAGGCTGTCCATTGTGCCTAAAATGTCCTGAACATTTTTTTTTAGCAGGCAAAGTTCAATTTATTTGTTTATAAAAAAACATCTATGTGTTTGCCACAGCAGTTGCCCGAGTCCTCTGGACAGATACTCGAGTGTGAGTCTTCACAAGATGGTCGGTGAATTCCTTATAAGGAGACTGAGTGAACACAGCCTCCTTCCACAGCTCTGGGGTTAGATAGCTGTTATGTTTTGGAGGTGGCATCAAAGGTAGCTTTGGCGAAGCTGCCCAGAGTGGCAGTGAAGCCTCTTGCAGAAGTGTAGCAGTCATCAATTCCAGCCATTATCAGGAGCTTCTTAGGCACAGGAGCTGAGAAAATGCCAGTACCTCTAGGGGCGGGGATCAGGCGAACCAGAGCCGACCCACATCGCCCAGTGACCTTGCAGGGTACTGTGTGAGGCTTGCCAATCTTGTTCCCCCAGTAGCCACGTCTCACAGGAACGATGGACAGCTTGGCCAGAATGATAGCACCATGAATAGCTGTGGCCACTTCTTTGGAGCACTTGACACCCAGACCAACATGGCCATTGTAGTCACCAATGGCCACAAAAGTCTTGAACCTGGTACGCTGTCCAGCTCTAGTTTGTTTCTGAACAGGCGTGATCTTCAGAACCTCATCTTTCAATGAAGATCCCAGGAAGAAATCTATGATCTCAGACTCCTTGATAGGAAGGGAGAAAAGATGTATCTCTTCCAAAGACTTGATCTTCATGTCTCTGACTAGCCGGCCCAGCTTAGTGACAGGCTTTTCCTCCCCAGCCAAAGCCACTGCGGAAGCCTCCCTGGCCTCCCGCACCTCCTGCAGCACCAGCGTCATCCGCCATTTGGTGTTCACTAGAAGTAGAAGCTCCTGAACATTTTAATTCCTTTTGAGACTCAGAACAAGCGTCACTTCAATTCAAGAGGCCCTACTTCCCCCAGTTGCTAGTGCCCTCTTATATCCTCGCCTAGAAATTGTTTTACATGCATTTTGTATACATTTTTTATACATACTTATCTGTGGAAACATTGTTTCCCCCAATAGAATGTAAGCTCCCTCAGAACAGGTATTAGAACTCACTTTTTTATTTATATGTGCTGTGCTAGGCACATGGTAGGGATTTAATAAAATCTTTTTGAGTGATTTGGCATGTCCTTGTTCCTATAGCTAGTGCCAAAGATAAGATGTAAATCCAAAGAATCTTTCTATCTTTCTTTCCATTAGACCATGCTACCCTAATCAATTCACAGCTATGTAATTGAAAGAATCATTAACTGGAAGTCAAGGTAACTAGCTCTAGTCAGGTCTTCAATTAAATCATTTTGGGATCATGGTCCACTAATTTAACTCTTTTAATTGTCAATTCACTCACCTATAAAATAAAAGTCTACTTAAAATTTATCTAAATTTCTGTCTAAAGTTCTTAACCTGGGCTGGGTTTATGACTCCTAAGAAGTTGTGGAGAGATTTCAGGGGGTCTATGTGCATGGATGACAAAAAAAAAAAATTACATCTTTATTTTCTTTAACCTCTACCTGAAATTTAATATATCCCTCATTTACTAATGTAGACAACAAACTAGAGCAGGATTATGAGTACCTATGAATCCGTCACCAATAAAAACTATAAATATTTTCATAACACATTACAGTTGTTGCAGATATTTCAAAATACTGCTTATGCTCATCATTACTTACAAACTACTGCAGTGGGACAGCGTGGTGGTGCTACGGATAGAGCACTGGCCCTGGAGTCAGGCAGACCTCAGCTTAAATACGGCCTCAGACACTTACTAGCTGTATGACCCCGGACAAGTCATTTAACCCCAACTGCCACAAAAAATTACTGTTGTTACTGGCCCTACCACTAGTTCTTGTCTTCTTAGTCCAGTCAGCTCACTGTCTCTTTAGCCTTCTGTTTACAGGCAGTATGTATTTCAATGCAATTGGTTTCCTTTGTAATCTGATGTATTTTATTTTATGCATTTAAAAACATGATTGTTAGTTCATAGGCTTCACCAGACTGACAGCCAAGAAGTCCATGGCACTAAGAATATGAAGATCTCCTGGTCTTGATGATCTCTAGGGAATTTTCAAATTTTAAAAATCTAGGTTGGCAATGGGACATTCAACTGTCCCTAAAACTTATACCCACTTCTTCCCACATTTTGTCACAGAAGAGATATATAAACCCACCACTTCCACACAGCAATGATGTCACTTCACACCTTCCTTCAACAATAGAGTAAAGGAGCAGTTGCTTTCCCTGATCTCAAGAATCCCACTTGACTAAAAACACTACCTCAGAATTCTGGCTTGTCATCTTCCTATCTTCCCCACAATGCACAACAAAGTGTTTTATAAGGTGTTAAATAAACACTCTCAAATTGAGTTAAACAGTACCTCTATAGTTCATACTCCTCCTTATTTTAAATTCTCAATCTATTCTTCTGAGTCTTTCATTATACTATTCGAATAAGCATAAATCTCACAGATCTTTAAAGGCAAAGATCTTTGTATAAAATATGAGACCACTGACTTTGAGGAAAGAAGGCAAATTTCCAAAATATTAGGCCATTGGATGGGGTTCTAAGAGAACAGAATGGCTATACCTGATACAATTTCATTAGGGAACAAGGCTTGGGTAAAAGTCATTTAACACTGTTATCAAACTATTTCTTCCACTTCCCCTTCAATTTATCCTAATCAAACCACCATTATAATTACCATCATTATCATTTACCATTCTCTACAAAATAAACAGGCTCAAGATCCTCCTATTTTTTCAAGTCCATTCTTACCCAGTATAACTGGTAAGTATCACTACTTTACCTTCTCTATACTGGTCAGGATGCTCCCCAACAGTCTAAGTACAGAATTACCCCATTCTCTCAATTTTGAGGCTTGTTCTTTTGTGGGACTGCCTTTCTCTTCTTACAGCACTGCATGTACATGTTCATTCATTCTTTCTCTGTTTTCTCAATAAAGCACATCTCATTCACAGAAAAGCATTTCTGAGAAAAGTATAGCCTTCACTCTCATCATACCTCACTTATCAAATAAAAATCAATATAACAATAAAAAAATTATAAAACATATTGGCAGGAATGTAAAAGTCAGAAATGTCAAAGTCTATGAAATGGCTGATTTGACTACATTGGATTTAATAACATAGCAATCACTCTACACAGCACTGAGGAATTGTCAAATAATAAAAATAAAAGGTCTTCCAGTGCAACTATATGCACAGTGATTAATAATTTCTGGAAGATTTTCTGAAACTTCAGACCCTCAAAAAATGGCTGAATCAATTCAGTTCCAGAAGGGCAAAGAACTCAAAGGATCTATTTTAAAAAAGAAAACTAACCTGACTTTCAATTATAGAAGGGCATTTCTGATCTAAAAACAGGGTTGAAATTAACTATTGACAAGACTGCTGCAGCCATAAAGTTCCAAAGTCATCCTCAAAAGAAAACTGCAAGGCAGGTAAATAAAAATCAATGATTTATTAAAAAAAAAGTTATTGAAACATCTTTTGATAGCGTATACATTTAGAGACAGCTTAGAACTTTTGCTAGGCATTTATTCATTTTGTTCCAATTACAGAGACTACAACCCCAATAAACATAATAAAAAATTAAAATACAAGCTACAAATCTACCAAATTTAATACTCGCCAAATAAGGAGATAACCTTTTGGTAGAAACTAGAAAGAAAAAAAAAACTTCACTTCAAGGCTGATTTCTATTGTTTAATATCTCAATTTTGATAAATTCCAAAAAGCTTACATTACATAGAAGATAACTGAACCTATTTTAAAAAGGAAAAAGGAATCTAACATTTTGAGTTTGCTTTCCTATAAAGGTCTTATACTCCAATTCGTGCACCTAGATTAAAAGTTAATAAAATAAAAACATATTATCTGTTTCAGGTCTTTTAGTAATAATAGCTTATACTTGGAAAAAATAACATAAGTAAAAAGTTCGGTCTCACTTGGGAAATGTGGTTGATAGAAGATTCCATCCGACGTAGCTGGGATGCCTGGATATCCAACATCTGAAGGACATTATTGGCCAAAGTGTTTATCAGATAGGCTACACTTGCTAAGGACTGCGTTGTATAGGCTTTGGTTTCTTCTAGGGCTCGCTGTTTATCTGCTGACTAAAAGAGAGAAACACTGTTAAAAATAGCTAATAATGTGAATTTTCAATTGAAAAGCAATCATTAGTAATTGGAGTTCAGGTATAAAAAGATATTTTGTGGGATCAAATAATTTAAAACTGTGAGTACCCATCAACTGAAGGATGTTGTAGAATACTACCATGCCATCACAAATAATGATGGCAAAGAAATTTGGCAAGACTTAAATGAACTAAAGCAAAGCAAAATGAACAGCACCATGAGAATAATTTGCATGATGCCCACTATGATGTAGAGGAAAACATCTAAGGACCTCAAAACTCTGATAAACATAATTTCAGAAAATTTATGATGAAACATAGCTCCTTTCTTCAGTGAGGTGGTGGAATACAGGTGAAGAATAAGACTAATTTTTCCAAACATGGCCAATTTTTTCTACTTCACTGTATTTGTTACAAGGATGGGTAATAGTGGGAAGTGACAGTGATATTTTTTTAAAGCAGCAGTAAAATTTATTTATTATCTTTGGAAGGAAAAGATTATAAGAGAAAACCCCTCCTCTGCCTCTTAGTAGTCCACTAATTGTAGACATACAACCAAGGCTTCATCCTGAAATCTCTTCTTTTTTCCCTATACCCCTCTGTTTCTATGCTTCAATTATTATCTCATGTTGATTATTCCAAATCTAAACAGCCAGACTTTAGGCTCTCAAGTTCTAACCTCCATTACCAACTGCCCACTGGAAAGTTAAACTGGATGTACCATAAACATCTCAAACTCAACATCTCCAAACCAACTCATCTTTTACTAAAAACTCAGCCCCTCTTTAGAACTTTCCTATCATTATCAAAGACACCATTATTCTTCCAGTCACCCAGTTTTGCCACTGCAATGTCTTCCTCAACTCTTCTGTCTCATTCAATCAGTTGCCAAATCTTATCATTTTGGCACATTATATCTTCACCCGACATCTCATTCTTATCTTCTCTTCAGTCATTGTCACCTAAGTTCATTACCTCTCACCTCAACTACTGCAACAGCCTCCTAATCAATCTCCCCATTTCAAATTTCTCTTCACTCTAATCCATTCTCCATATAGCTGCCAAAGTGATTTTTCTTAAAAGCAAAGATCTATGTCATTAATCTATTTAAATTCTAGTGGTTCCTTATTATCTCTAATATCAAACATAAACTCAAACATTTAAAGTTTTTCATAACCTGGCCCTTCCTATCTTTCCAGTCTTCTTACAAGGGCCTTCCAGGTCACATGAGCAACAAGATGGCAGACTAGACATTTACTTTGACCCCCATGACCTCTAAAATCTCTCCAAGACAAAAATTCTGTGCCAAAGATGAAGCAACTTCTGCTATGTCTATGATCTAGAACACCCAGAATTCAAAAGAAGGAAAAAAATTCCCCAAAACCTAGGAACTGACACTCACTGACCCTGAGCTCATTCAGCAACCCTCCACCTACTTCCCATGCTATTGACAGAAAGGCTGCACCAATAGACCAAAGACATGACATAGGATTACATCAAAATCCATTCTTGTACCCCATTTCCCCCCTCCCTCTTTCCAGTTCCATAGAGATTGCAGTTCCATGCTATAGAAGTTTATTTGGACCTGAAAAACCAGTTTGGTCACAGCCATTCAGTAGCAAAAACTACAAGGGGAAATACCCACAAGCATCAGTACCAGAGAAAGCAGGCTCTTAACTGCCAATGCCAGGGCAGAGAACTGAGAAACAGAGATAGCAGGTAAAAGTCACCAGGACAGGGTACCATATGTATGGAGGGTTGCGCAACACTCCACCAAGTCTAAAGAAAAAACTATAGCATTCAGCTGGGGCCAATTCTGACCACCCAAAGTAACATGAGGCAGAGAACTGGGCTGATAAACCATGAAACACCCATCACAGAAGGAAGCTGAGATACCTTAAGATTCAGCCCTCAAAGAAATCACAGTCAGAGGGGAGGGAGTTGGGAAATGAATGATAAGAAAATTAAGGGGGGGGAAATGACTGAAAAACCAAAGATTTCAGGAAGAAAACTCACTAACCTTGAATATAAATATATAAAACAACAGGAAAAACAGTAACAACAGAAATAAATAAGCCCTTCAGATCTAGTAAATTAATTCAGGCATCTATGAGTAAATGTTGCAAAAAAAAAAAAAAAGGAAAATGATCCAATACACCCTGTAAAGTGGCAAAGATGACAAAAAACTACAAACTCAATGTTGAAGGGGTTGTAGAAGGACAGGCACACTAATACATTGTTGGGGGATATGTGAAATGGTACAACCATTTTGAAAAACAATTTGGAATTACTCAAATAAAGTGAATGAAATGTCCATACTCTTTGAAACAGAATCTCTAAAGGAATTAGAATAAGCAATGAAGAAACAAAGGTATCATTCTTTGCAGATGATATGATGATATACTTAGAGAATCCTAGAAAAGCAAGTAAAAAACTACCTGACATAATAAACAACTTTAGCAAAGTTGCAGAATATAAAATAAACTCACATAAATCATCAAAATTTTTATATATTACTAACAAAGCCCAACAGCAGGAGATAGAAAGAGAAATTCCATTTAAAACTACTGTAGACATTATGAAATATTTGGGAGTCTATCTGCCAAAACAAACTCAGGAACTATATGAACACAATTTCAAAATACTTTTCACACAAATAAAGGTAGATCTAAATAATTGGAAAAACATAAGTTGCTCATGAGTAGGCCGAGCTAATATAATAAAAATGATGATTCTACCTACATTCATTTACTTATTCAGTGCCATACCAAATCAAAAAATTATTTTATAGAGCTAGGAAAAAAATACAAAACTCATGTGGTTTACAAAAGGTCCAGAATATTGAGAAAATTAAAATAAAAAAGAAATAAAAATTAAAATAAAAAAATAAAAAAGAAATGCTGGGGAAGGTGACCTAGTCATACCAGATTTTAAACTGTATTATAAATACATTATAAAAGCAGTCATAAAAACTCCTTGGTATTTGGTTGAGGATTAAAGTGGTAGAACAGTAGAAAAGAATAGGTACTCAAGACACAGTAGTCAATTACTCTAATAATCTACTGTTTGATAAACCCAAAGATCCCAGCTTCTGGTATAAGAACTCACTATTGGACAAAAACTTCTGGGAAAACTGGAAAATAGTATTGCAGTAACTGGGAACAGACCAATATCTTACACCATAGACCAAAATATAAAGAGTCAAAATGGGTTATACAATTTAGATATAAAAACTAATACTATAAGCAAACTGGGAAACCAAGGAATAGATTATCTTCCAGATACACAGAGAAGGGAAGAATTTATGACCAAACAAGAGATAGAGAATATTATTAAATGCAAAATGGATAATTTTGATTATAATAAATTGAAAATGTTTACACAAAGTCAATGCAACTAAGATTAGGAGGGAAGCAGAAAACCTAGAAAGAATTTTTACAAACAATATCTCTGATAAAGGCCTCATTTCTAAAATATAGATAGAACTGAGTCAGATTTTTAAGAATTCAAGTCATTCCCCAATTGATAAACGGCCAAAAGATATGAACATGCAGTTTTCAGAGGAAGAAATTAAAGCTATCTAGAGTCATATGAAAAAATGTTCTAAACCACTATTGATTAGAGAAATGCAAATCAAACAACTCTTAGGTATCACATCACACTTATTAGACTGGCTAATATGACAAAACAGGAAAATTATAAATACTGGAGAAGATGTGGGAAAATTAGAATACTAATGCATTGTTGGTGGAGTTGTGAATTGATACAACCATTCTGGAGGATGTAGCAGCAAGCACCCCAAGCGTCCTCAGGGTTTGCTACCAATACAGGTTCTTGGATCTGCTTTGATAAAGGAAAGCAACTCAAAATGGGTTAACAAGCTCACTTTAATCAGTCAGACATATATCGTTTACCTTGTTCAGGGGAAAAGGTCAACACCCCGAACTCCAAAGTACACAGGCAGAATTATCAAGACAGAAACAGATCTAGTAGACAGATTTCAAACTGTCCAACCATTACATCCATACCAAATCAACATCTGGGTTTTTAAAAGCCGCGGGGGGGGCGGTGGGGGGGGGCGCACCCTGGACAACGGCTTCCCAGAATCTATATCAAATCACAGAACACTTCTCAAAGTGAGCCCCCAAAACAAAGCCTCACATCAGGGCTTATATAGCTTTCTCCTGGCTCAGAGAATGTAACAACCTTGTTGACTCACTGGCCAATCAAGAAGTATCTACTGAAAAACAAGCCTCCCACCCCAGGCTTCAGGTGCACTTTAGCCTAGGGGCAGGGAAGACCTTCCAAATCTGCATTCCCATTACAAAGGACAATTTGGAACTATATCCAAAGGGCTATAAAAATGTGCATAACTCTTGCACCAGCAATACCACTTCTAGGGCTATATCCAAAAGAGATCATAAAAATGGGAAAAGGACCTACATATACAAAAATATTTGTAACAGCTCTTTTTGTAGTGGTCAAGATTTGGAAATTGAGGGAATACACATCAATTGGAGAAATGGTTGAACAGGTTGTGGTATATGAATGTAATGGAATATTATTGTGCTATAAGAAATGATGAGTAGGTGACATCTAGGTGGCACAGTGAATAGAGCACCAGCACTGGAGTCGGGAGGACCTGAGTTCAAATTTGACCTCAGACACTTAACACAAAAACTAGCTGTGTGACCTTGGGAAAGTCACCTAACCCCAATTGCCCTGCCCCCCCCCCTCCAAAAAGCAGAAGGAAGGAAGGGAGGAAGGGAAGGAGGGAGAAAGAGAAATGATAAGCAGGCAGACTTCAGAAAAACCTGGAAAGACTTATATGACCTGATGCTGAGTGAGGAGAGAACCAGGAGAACACTGTACACAGTTACAGTCACACTGTGCAATTACTTTGTTAGACTTAGCTCTTCTCAGCAATGCAAGGTTCTAAGACAACTCCAAAAGGTTCTTAATGAAAAATGCTATCCACATCCAGTGAAAGAACTATGGAGTCTGACTGCAGATCAAAGTATACTATTTTCTCTCTCTCTTTTTGTTTTGTTTCTTCTTTCTCATGGTTCATTCCATTGATTCTAATTCTTTTTTACATGATTAATGTGAAAATGTGTTTAATATGAATGTATGTGTAGAGCCTATCAGATTATAGCTCTCTTGGGGAGGGGAAAGGGAAGGGAGGCAGAAAAAATTTCAAACTCAAAAGCTTATAAAACTGAATGTTGAAAAGCAAAAATAAATAAATAATTTTTAAAAAGAAAGAAAGAAACAGTCTCTATTATGGAGTTTATGCCCCAAGGAAGCCACTGATAAGAAAAACAAAAGTCCCTATATAGGGGGCGGCCAGGTAGCACAGTGGGTAAGAGCACCAGCCCCAGAGTCGGGATGACCTGGGATCGAATCCGGGTTCAGATACTTAGCACCACACCCAGAAAAAACTGTCCGTGTAACCTTGAGCAAGTTACTTAACCCCAACTGCTTTAAAAAAAAAAAGTCCCCATATAATCCAGTCTTCTTACATATGGCTTCCCTTCCATGAACTCTGTAATCACTACATCAATTCACCCCTGTGCAATCAAATCAGTAACTAAAACAAATTTCAAAATCAATACCAAAGAAAAGATAAAGATGTGAAGATACTGAATGTAACTTCAACAACTTCAACCTGATCTGTTTAAACAAAATGTCAAGGCAAAAATGAGAAATCGGTAAAAGGGAAATGTAATCATACACAGCATTTACAAAAATAGGGAGGCAAAAGGACTTCAAAAATCCATTTAGCCAGGAAAGACTTGATCTCTTTTCCAAGTAGAAGAACAAAGCCCAGTTCAATACTAGTTTAGACTACAAGCTCATTTAAAAACATTATAGAGGAAAAGACATCCCTTCTAAAAACAAGGAGAAAAAAAGCCTATATAGAAAATTTGGTGAGAGATTCAGATAAGCTGAGAACAAGAACATTATGAAACTTGGAGGGTAATAAATATAGTGACCTATTTTCAACAGCAATGATAATGGATCTATACATTTGGATACTAGCACCTTAATATCCAATGAACTACTATATTTAAGTGGCAAAAGCATTTAGAGCAGGAAGAGTGATGGTTGAAACAGAACAAAAAACATTAACAAAAATTCCTTAATGTAGGAGACGTATTATTAAAAGCACTTGCCATTAAATTATCAAAACATCTCAAAGAAAAAGAGGAATTTCCTTTTGGAATTCGATTCCAAAAGAATAAGAAAAATTTTAATGGTGTTAAATAAACAGATATAGATACAGAAATAGACATAAAGATATACAATCTTATCACTAAAAAATATTTATGAAAATGGTCTACACACACACACAAGAAGAAAAGAGGCTTATTTTCCCACTTGACCAAAAAAACCAAACAAACCAATTATACAGGTGATATACTCAGCAACAAAGAAAACAATCAGTTCAGAATATCAAACATGTCTGTGGCATATGCTGTTGTTGCTGTCGAGTAGTTCAGTTGTATCTGATTCTTCATTACCCCATGGTCAATGAGTTTTTCTTGATAAAGGTACTGAAGTGGTTTGTCATTTCCTTCACCAGTGGATCAAGGCAAATAGAGGTTAAGTGACTTGCCCAGGATCACAAGCCAGATTTTAACTCAGATTTTCCTGACTCCATCTAGCCTCCCCATGTCATATAAATAAGTGAACTGATTTCAGGCAGGGAAACCTTATATTAAAAGATGAAATGCCCTCTGTCATGAAAAATTCAGTGGCAAATATTCTATATCAGCTGGTAGAGTCCTAGATAGAATGACATCTCAAAAGGACTTAGCCCAGTGGTAACCAGGAATCTAGCATTCCTTAACTACACTCCAGTAACCTCAAAGATCAGCACAGTCAGGTTATTTAGATCTTTGCCTCATCTTTAACCTCTTATACTTCAGCCCCTGCACTAACCTCTTCTTCCATTTGATTTCCATTCCAACAAAGAACCAACAAGATGGTACAAAGTCTGAAAAGGAAGACTTTCAAAGACAATTTTCTACATGAGAAAAACCACACCTTTACAATCCTATATACAGATTAAATACTGAGATCTACTCAGAGATAACCCAAAAATGTTCTATCATAATAAAAAAAACTGTGGTGATAGGATAACATGTGTGAAGTTAAAGAGAAAAGGCTGTGAATCCCAAGAGTAAGGTTTTTAGAGAAACAATTCCCCTGTTCATAAGGGGTAGTGGAAACAGAACCTTTACCTAAAAAAAAGCAACAGAAGTAAAAAAAAAAATTAGTTTAAGTGTTTCCTTGGAGATATGTTTAATCCCAAATTATATTTTATTAATAAAGAATGGTCTCATTTTGCAATGGCAACTGACAACCTAAGAATTGGTACACTTTCATTACCTTTTGGGGATTCAAATCTTTAGGTTTAGATCTTCCCATTGCTTTTCTTGTTCTACTCACTATCAAAGAAAAGTACAAAATGTCCAAGCCAAATGGCAGGTATTAATTGCAACTATAAAGTTTTTCTGTAAACCTTTCCATTTTTCTCATTTCCCAAGTCTCTGATACACCATTCTCTGCACTTTCTCCATTTCCTTTTAGCTCAATATCACTACAGCTAATTTTCTAATACATACCATGACATTAATGATGTCAAGCATCATTTATAGGCTTCTGGATTAATTAAAACAATATAAAGCCCTCCTAAAATACACAGCATTTCATAAATATGCTCTATTTAAATTTTAATCATAATCTTCTGAAGGTAAAGAAATAAATTCCATTATCTGTTCTGGATGATACCAAGTAAGTAGGTCATTGGTTGTTTCTTTCCTTGACCTCTTTATATTGTTACTGACAAGCAGGTTCTTTGCAGATCTTTTAAGAGTTATATATTATGCATACAAACACGTCTCCCACATTAAAAATAAAATGAGAAAAAATGCAAATATACATTAGTAATATTTTGAAATATACTCATTTACATTTAATTCATATAATTCAGTATATTTTATTCATATTATCACTTTAACCTTTGCAATATAATATAACTATTCCCTAACTTTATATATAATTACTACAGCATATAATGTACTTGACAATCTCTGTCCCCCATCCAAGAAGCTCAAGATCTAATCCCATGATGAGGGGCCTCTTACTATAAATAACTATGAAAATACTAACAGGGGGCGGAGTCAAGATGGAGGAGTAGAAGCACAACCTCCCAGCGACTCCAGGTTCCACCTTCCCTAATCAATGTAAAAAGGCAACTCTGAACAAACTTTGGAGCTGCAGAACCCACAAAACGACACAGAGAAGCTAACCTCCAGAGGACAGCCTGGAAGGCCAGCAGGAATTGGCCAGCGCAGCGCGCTGGGAGCCAAGCCCAGGCCCATGTGAGCCGAGGTTTTAGCCCCAGGGAGGGCCTGCCAAAAGGGACTCCAGATCAGCAGCAGCTGTGGCCGTTTCCAGAATTATCAACACATAGATGCGAAGGACAAAGTGAGAGGTCAGTGCAGTCTGGACTTTGGGACCCAATAAGTGGGAGTGCAGTGGCTTTTGCCCCCAGGGCGAGAAGCCACTGAGATGCTGGCACAGCCAGCCAGTGCCACGTGGCAGCTTCACCTCTGGGCCTGCAGAGTGTAGGAGGACCAAGTGACCAGTCTGAGGGGTAATCGCTCTTGCTTTAACCTACTTGGATCTGGATTGCAGTCTAGGGTGGAGGTCCTGGGGTGTGTCCAGCTTGCCAGAGCGTGTGGAGACCTCAGAGAGGGCACCCATCTAATACCTCCAGCAGCTGAGAAAACCCCAACTTTTGGGACGAAAGCTCCCGTCTGGTGGCAGAGTCCTACTGTGGCAAAAAGCCCAGGGGTCAAGTGACTGAGGGGCAACCAGGCAAAGGAAACAAAGCAGACAGAAGTTTCCAACATTACACTCCTATTTTGGGGACAAAAAGGAGCAAAGCATGGAACAGGAGGAGGACAGTGATGTCAGAACTCCTGCACCAAAATCTTCCAAAGAAAATACAAGCTGGTTACAGGCCATAGGGGACCTTAAGAAGCAGATAAGAGAAGTGGAGGAAAAATTGGAAAAAGAAATGAGAACAATGCAAGAAAATTACAAAATGAGAGTCAACAGCTTGACTGAGGAAAATAACACCTTAAAAAATAGACTAACTCAAATGGCAAAAGAGGCTCAAAAAAGGCAATAAGGAGAAGAATGCTTTAAAAAGCCAAATTTGCCAGATGGAAAAAGAATCTCAAAAGCTCACTGAGGAGAATCATTGCTTCAGAATTAGATTGGAGCAAATGGAAGCTAATGACTTTATGAGAAATCAAGATACTGTTAAACAGATCCAAACAAATGAAAGAATAGAAGGCAATGTGAAATATCTCATGGGAAAAACCACTGACCTGGAAAATAGATCCAGGAGAGATAATTTTAAAATTATTGGACTACCTGAAAGCCATGATCAAAGTAAGAACTTAGAAATCATCCTCCAGAAAGTTCTCAAAGAAAACTGCCCTGATGTTTTAGAACCAGGGGGCAAAATAGAGGTTGAAAGAATCCACCGATCACCTCCTGAAAAAGATCCCAAAAAGAAAACTCCTAGGAATATTATAGCCAGGTTCCGGAATTCCCAGATTTAAAAGAGAATATTACAAGCAGCCAAGAAGAAACAATTTGAATATTGTGGAAACACAATCAGGATAACCCAGGATCTGGCAGCTTCTACACTGAGGGATCGAAGGGCTTGGAATATGATATTCCAGAGGGCAAAGGAGCTGGGATTAAAACCAAGAATCACCTACCCAGCAAAACTGAGTATCATGTTTCAGGGGAAAATATGGTCATTCAGTGGAATAGAGGACTTTCAAGCATTCTTGATGAAAAAACCAGAGTTGAATAGAAAACTTCACATTCAGATACAAGAAGCAAGAGAAGCATGAGAAGGTAAACAGGGAAAAGAAACCATAAGGAACTTATCAGAGTTGAACTATTAACATTCCTACATGGAAAAACAATAATTGTAACTGATGAAACTTTTGTCAGTATGAAAATAGTTGAAGGGAATAGAAATATATATGTCTATATATGAAAGTATATGGACATATGAATACATATGTGAATGTGTGTATATATGTTTACTGGTATACATAGATAGAGGGCACAGGACCAATTTAAAAGGAAGGTATGATACTTGAAAGGTGAAATTAGGAGGTGAGAGAGGAATATAAGGAGAGGAGATGGGGAGACAGAATGGGGTAAACTATCTCATCAAGAAGAGGCAAGGGAAAATGGTTACAATGGAAGGGAAGAATAGGAAGGCAAAAGGGAATGGCTCAACCTTATTCTCATCGAATTTGGCTTGGGGAGGGAATGAAATACACACTAAATAGGATATCTCACCCTACAGGAGAGTAGGGGGGAAGGGGATGAGAGGGGGGATAATGGAAGGGAGGGCAGGCTGGGGGGGAGGGAAGTTGGAAGCATCCACTTTTGAAAAGGGACGGGATCAAAGTAGAGAATAGAACAAGTGGGAGGTGGGATAGGAGGGAGGGAAATATAGTCAGTCTTTTACAATATATCAACTATGCTAATGTTTTGCATAAGCTACACATGTACAACCTAAACTGAACTGCTTATCTTCCCAGTAAGAGTGGGTGACAAAGGAGGAAGGGAATGAATCTGGAATTCAAAGTTTTAAAATATGTGTGTGTGTATACACACTATTATTGATACTATTTTACATGTAATTGGGAATAAGATATACAGGCCCTGGGGCATAGAGATCCACCATGCCCTACTAGAAAAGTTGAAAGGGGTATGGGAGAAAATATGGGAGAGAGCAAATTGGAGGAGGGGATATCCTATGGGACTGCTATTTTGGGGCGGTGGGTAGGGGAAAAACGGGGAGAAAATTTGTAACTCAAAATCTGGCAGAAATGAATGATGTAAATCAGAAGTTAATAAAGCATTTGAAAAATGAAAAAAAAAAGGAAAATACTAACAATAACAAACAAGTTGGGTGATCTCTTTATGAAGTGTGAATACATTTCTTGACTGAAACAGAAAAAGGTGCCTGACCACTGGCTTACTGGCCACAACATTCTCCTTTCACCTTCCCTCCCCCTCCAAGTCGGTGGGGCAGTTTAATAGTGTGAATCAGTTCAGGTAAATCCAATGCGCCAACGATTATGCTAGATAAGAGGAGAAAAGGGGAATACAAGAACAGTCTTTGCTCTCAAGGAGATTACATTCTATCAGTGGAGACAATATGGAGAGAGGGAGGGAGAGAAAGGGAAGAAGTGGGATAGGGCCTGGAACCTATGATTTGATTGGCACAGGAAGCTTCCAGTAAAGAATTTCTACTAATCTTGGTCATCAATTTCTTGGCAACTCAGTCTTAGTAAAGGTCCTCTATACTTCTTTAAGCCAGGGTCTACAGACTCCAAGTGATCTGTGAACTCAGACGTAAAAAAAAAAATTACTAAAATTATATGTGGCTCTGTCACCAACAGAAATCACAAATATTGTCATGTTACATTATAAATTTCAAAATATTGTTCACATTTATTACTACTTCAAAACTATGGTAGTTATACAACCTGTCTCTGCATCTCCAGTGATCAGTGTTCTAGTCTACACATTGCATATTTCAATGTAATTGGTTTCCCTTGTGATCTTATGTATTTTATTTCATGCATTTAAAAATATGATTCTGAGAATCCCTAGGCTTGACTAGATTGTCAAAAGGGTCCACAAAACAAGTTAAGAGTCTCCATCTTAGAAAGATGTGCAAAGCACTAAGAAGTCAGACGGCTTGTCCAAGGTCACACAGCAGATTTCCTGGCTCTCTTGGCCACCATGCTATAAAAACTGCTTACCTTTTGACATAGCAATACCATTCCTAGGCCTCTATCCCAAAGAGATCAAAGGAAAAGAATAAGGATCAATACAAAAACATTTACAGCAGCTTCTTTTGTTGTGACAAAGAATCAGTAATTGTGAGGGTGGCTATCAATTATTTAATGGCTAAACAGGCTGTGGCATATGATTATGATGGAGTACTATTGTGTTATAAGAAATAAGAAGAGTAGTTTCTGATAAACCTGGAAAGAGCTGCATGAACCAATGGAAAGTGAAATGAGCAGAACCAGGAGGGATTGTACACAGTAACAACAATATCAACATATTGTATACAGTAACAATAACAACGGTAACAATATCAACTGTGAATGATTTAATCTATTCTCAACAACAGAATGATCCAAAACAATTCTGAAGGACTTATGATGAAAAATATTATCCATCTCCAAAAAGGAACTGATGGAGTCTGAATGCAGATCAAAGGATACCTTTTCTTTATTTTACTTATTTTTTTAATTTGTGTCTTTTTTCACAACATAACTAACATGAAAATATGTTTTGCATGACTGCACATATGTAACCTATATCAAATTGTTTGACTTCTCAATGGGGGGAGAATCTAAAACTCAAAAAAATTTTAAATAGATGTTAAGAATTGTTTTTACATATAATTGGGGGTAAAATAAAATACTAAATTTTTAAAATATCTATCACAAACATCATGCATTATGAACATACTGATTTTACCAGAAAGGTTGGTTCAATATTTGGATAACTATAAGTATAAATGACCATTTTAACAACAAAAACTATAAAAATCATATGATTTCTGCAATAAATGCAGAAAAAGTATTTGAAAGAATATAACACACATTCCTGTTTTTAAAAAAACTAAAAAGTACAGTTTTGAAAAAGCAGAGCTTTCCTTAAAATGATAAGTAGTATCTATCTAAAAGCAAGGAATATCTATAATGGCAATAAACTAGAGGCCTTTCCAACAAGATCAGGGGTGAAGCAAGAACACTGTACTATAAATTCTGGCTATAATAATAAGTAAAGAAAATTCTATTGAAGGAATAAGCATAGGCAATAAGAAAATAAAACTACCACTCTTTGCAGATGATACAATGAGAACTCTGGAGTCAACTAAAAAATGTAAACAAATAACTTTAGCAAAGCTATAGAATATAAAGTAAACTCCTGCAAATCAGCATTCCTATGCATTACCAATAAAGCCATTAGGAAGAGACAGAAAGAGAAATTCCACTTAAAATAACTAGAGAGAATAAAAAATTTGGGAGTCTACCTACCAAGAAACACACACAATTGCAAACATGAACACAATTACAAAACACTCTTCACACAAACAGACTGATCAAAATAATTAAAGAAACATTACTCATGAATAGCTGAGCCACTATGAGAAAAATAAAAATACTATCTAAATTAATTTACTTATTTGATGTCTTACCAATCAAACTAACAATTAGGTAGAAAAAATAATAACAAAGTTCATCTAGAGGAACAAGAGAACATCAAGAGAATCAATGAAAAAAAAATGCAGAAGAAAGGTGACTAGCAGTACCAGATCTCAAACTATACTACAAAGCTATCATGAGAACAATTCTCACAAATTGAGAAATAGAGAAGTTGATCAGTGGAATAGATTAGGTACACAATACACAATATAAGTAAATGAATACTGTAACCTATTATTTGATAAACACAAAGATCTCAGATACCAGGGCAAGAACTCATTTTTGACAAAAATGATGGGAAAACTAGAAAGTAGTCTGGCAGAAACTAGGTAAAGACCAACATCTCATACTGTACACCAAAGTTCGAAAGGGGGATATAAGCAAATTAGTAGAAGATGGGAGAAAATTACTTGTTAAAATTCTTCCCCTATCCATAGGATAGAGTTCGTGACCAAACAAAATATATAGAGGTTCACAGGAGGTAAAATGGATAATTTTGATTACCTAAAATTAAAGTTTTTACATAAACAAACTCAATATAGACAAAACTAGAAGGAAAAAAAAGCAAACCAAGAAAAAAATCTGTGCAGTAAGTTTCTCTGATAAAGGTCTCATTTTTTTTTTTAAAGTAATTGGGGTTAAGTAACTAGCTCAAGGTTACACGGCCAGTTATTTCTGGGTGTGGTGCTAAGTATCAGAGCCCAGATTCGATCCCAGGTCATCCCGACTCTGGGGCCGGTGCTCTTACTCACTGCACCACCTGGCCACCCCTAAGCAATTGGGGTTAAGTAACTAGCTCAAGGTTACACGGCCAGGTGTTTCTGGGTGGCTGCTAAGTTTCTGAGCCCAGATTCAATCCCAGGTCATCCCGACTCTGGGGCTGATGTTTTTACTCGCTGTGCTACCTGGCCGCCCCAAAAGGTCTCATTTTTTAAGTCACATAGGGAACTGAGTCAAATTTACAAGAGTTAGAGCAATTCTCCAATTGACAAATGGTAGAAGGCTATAAATAGGTAATTTTCAGAGGAATAAATCCAAGCTATCATTGGTCATATGCTCTAAATCACTAATAATTAGAGAAATACAAATTACAACTCAGATTGGTTAAGATGTCCCCCTAAAATGGAAAATGATTAATTCTGGAAAGAATGTGGGAAAATAGGTACATTAATACAGTGTTGGTGGAGCTGTGAACTCCCAACCACTCAGGAAAGCAATTTGGAACTATGCCCAAACAGCTATTAAACAACATACCTTTCACCCCAAAATGCTGCTACTAGGTCTATACCCCAAAGAAATCAAAGGAAAAGGAAAAGGATCCATATGTAAAAAATATTTATAGCAGTTCTTTTTGTGTAGGCAAAAAACAGGGACAATGAGGATCTCTATCAATTGAGAAATGGCTGAACAAGTTACAGTATATGCCTATAACAGAATACTATATATGCTATAAAATATGAAGGCAGTGATTTCAGAAAAATCTAGAAAGACTTGTATAAGCTGATACAAAGTAAGTGAAAGGAACCGGTAGAGAAATTTATACATTAACAGCAATACTATAAAGATAATCAATTTTGAAAGACTTAGAAACACTGATCACCACAATGACCCACCATAATTTCAAAGAATTCATGATGAAACATACTGTTCATCTCCATATAAAGAGCTAATGGACTCTGACTGAAGCATATTTTCATCTCTTTTTTTATAGACATGGCTAATACATAAATTTATTTTGTATGACTATACATATTTGTAACTGGTGTTAGGTTTTTTTGCCTTCTCAATGATTGTAGGAGAGTAGAATTTAGAACTGATAAAATTGAATTTATTTTTAATCACTAAAAAGAGAATACTCCAGGGCCTCATCAATATTGATAATAATAACAGATTTTTTTTTTAAGCAATTGGGGTTTAGTAACTTGCTCAAGGTTACACGGCCAGGTGTTTCTGGGTGGGTGCTAAGTCAGATAATATTTATGTAGCCCTTTAAACTTTGCAAAGCATTTTATGAACATTATCTCATCTGATTCTCATAACAACCTTGTAAAGTAGGTATTATTTCTTTTTTACAAATGAAGAAGCTGAGTCAGATTGCTGTTAAGTGGCTTACCCAGAATCACAAAGCTAGTGTTTAAGGCAGTTTTCAAACTCAGGTCTTCCTAGCTCCAAGTCCCATACTCCCAACACTGCTCCCTCTAACTGAAACTAGGTGAAATGATCTCTCTCTGAGATGAGATCCAGGCCTACCCAAAAGAGGGCCAAACAAGCCATAAAGGAAATAACAAGTGAAATTTAATTATAATAAAACGTAATTAAATTTTTTTGCTATCTTAAAATCTAAAGAATGAATTGAAACACCCAGCTATCTTAAAACAAACCAAAAAGAAAACACACACACACATACACACAACCCCTAAGATGTCTTTCTTTCCATTCACTAAATTTTCCTGTAGGTTCGGGCATTCAAAGTCACTGAGTTGACCAAGGGCATCACCAAAGTTTTCTAGAAGTGTTTAATCAGGGCTTGTTGATGTTAATGAGGCTACTTGAAACTTTGTTAACAGATACTACACCTAATAGGGGTACTTCACACTTTATTTCAAAGACAAGAAACAATTTTCAAACCATTAAGGATATTTTAAAAGACCTTTAGAACTCAAAGAACTACTAAGAGTTTCTAAAAGCATATATCAAATTAACAGTTTTAAGTTCCTATGTGTCAGGATACCAGCAGAAATTATAAGAGTTCTAAGGACTTAAGTGAAGGTATTAATTAAAACAACTATGAATGAACAGAATAGGAATAAGACTCACAGCTCCCACTCCTTTGCAGGTCAGGGATACACAGGTATGGAGCATTGTGTATGTGATATGTTCATTAGTTTTCATTATTTTTTTCTTTTCCTTTTTAAAAAAATTCTGTTATTCTGAAGAGCAGTTTACAACTATGCCCAAAGGATTATAAAACTGTGCATAACATTTGATCCAGCAATACCCCTATTAGGTCTGTATAGCAAAGGGATCATTAAAAAGGGGAAAGGACCCACATGTATTAAAAATATTTATAGCAGCTCTTTTTGTAGTGGCAAAGAATTGGAAATTGAAGGGATGTCCATCAATTGGGGAATGGCTAAACAAGTTGTGGTATATGAATGTGCTATAAGAATACCATTGCGCTGTAAGAAATGATGAGCAAGTGAATTTCAGAAAAAACCTGGACTTACATGAACCAATGCTGAGCAAAGTAAGCAGAACCAAGAAAAATTCTACACAATAACAACACTGTGCAATGACCAACTTCGATAGACTTAGTTCGTCTCAGTAATACAATTATCTAAGACAATTTCAAAAGACTCATGATGGAAAAATGCTATCTACATCCAGAGAAAGAACTATGGAGGCTGAATGCACATCAAAGCATAACTATTTTCACTTTTTTTTGTTTTTTTCTTTCTCGTGGTTCTTCCCTTTTGTTCTGATTCTTCTAGCATAATATGACTAATTTTAGAGATAAGTTTAATATGATTGTATAAGTATAGCTTATATCAGATTGTTTGCTGTCTTGAGAAGGGAGGAGAGGAGGAGAGAAAGGGAGGTAGTAAAAAATTTGGAACTCAAAATCTTTAAAAGTAAATGCTGAAAACTAAAAAATAAATTAATTTAGGGGCGGCTAGGTGGCACAGTGAATAGAGCACTGACCCTGGAGTCAGGAGGACCTGAGTTCAAATCTGACCTCAGACACTTAACACTTACTAGGCATGTGACCTTGGGCAAGTCACTTAACCCCAGTTGCCCTACCTTCCCCCCTCCAAAAAAAAGCAAAAAGAAAAAAATTAATTTTAAAAAGAAAAATTAAGAGCACTTATTAAAAGCTTACAGAAATATTTTTGTATATATATATATATTGTATTGCATAGTCCTAAGTTGGACTAGATGACTTAAGACTCCATCAAACTTTGAGATTTTATTTCCTATGCATCAATTAGGAATTGTATTTGAACTTCTGTCTGTTCTTGAGGCCTCATCTCACCAAATTTCTAAAAACTAAGTGGTTTATGCAAGGAAGACTTCAGATCAAAAATGTTAGCAAAAGGCACAGAGGTAAAAAGGGTAAAAATCACAGGAAAATAAGTTTTTCAAAGTGAACAAGTGGTTTCATTTTTTTTATATGGATGTATGTCAATTTGTAATCATAAGGGGATGGTACTTCTAATAGCTCCATAACCAAGTCATGGATGACGACCAAGCATTGGCAATACCACTATTAGTTCAAAGACTGCATTCTACCTAACACCAAAGAGAGCTCAGGAAAAAGCCAAGCATCCCATGGTTCTCAGGGACAAAATGACTTAGAAATTCCCCAGTTCTGCTCCTTTCTGGGAAGGAGGGCTCATCTTGTTAATATAGGGATGTAATATGTATAGATTTATCAAATTAATACCTAGGCTCATACACTTCTGACTAGGAAACTCTGCCCTCTCTCTTAATGCTACATTTCAGTTTCAATGAACTCTAATCACATTACCTTGGCACAACTGAGTCACTAAGACAAGTTGAGTTTAACTGTATATAGTCTTAATAATTATTTTTTAAAAGGGAGAGTTTTATGGAAGAGGAAAGAGGGAAGAGGTCATTGGAAAATGACTGAAGAAAACATCAATAATTTTTTTTAAAGGGTACATGGTCTCTACTCATGAACAAAGACACAAAAGAAGTAAGCCAAATACATAAAACAAATACCCTATGGCAATCCATTCTATCAAAGAATAAACATGAGGGGTGGAGCCCTAAGAGCACTAGGTATTGGATTTTTAAAATATATTTACAATGTTCTGACCACCATGTGCCATCCAGTTTTACTTGCTTCGAACCCCACTAAAGCAGATTCACTGCAGTATCATCACTAATCTATCATCAAGGTTGATTCAAATGACCTTATTCTCTGTAGTTCCAGGATCAAGGATGAATTGCAAAGTCCAATGGGAACAAAAGCTTATTGATGACTGTTCAGTACCTTAGATTATTAGCAGTTCATGTACACTTATGAGGTGAAAGGCAACCTGATTTGGTGGACAGGATGCTGCACTTGAAGCTAAGTTGGTGTTGCTGTATCCACTGTGCCACCTACCTGCTCTCCAAATTTCTCCTAATACATTTAAAAACAGTTTACTGGCATGTTTTATTTTCACATTACAAACATTTCTAGATCACTAGAGGTCTCTAATAACAAAGTAAAACAATAAATTAAACTAACAATATAGCAATCTCATCTTAAAGTACATCAAGTGCATCAAAATCAAATTCCCTTTGTTTCCTGTATTAGCCATAGACAAAAATATTTATGTCTAATTCTGCACCCTCAACCTATCACTTCTCTGTCAGGGGGAAGATAATGTTTCATGCTCAGTACTCTGGAAACACTAAGGATCACTGTACTGATCATAACTGTTAAAACTTTCAAAGTTGTCTTTACCGTCTAGCTATTGAATAAACTGTTATCTTAGTTTTCATTTCATTCATTTTTTGTTAGTTTATGCAAGTTCTATAAGGTGTTCATTTGCATAATACTTCTGTAATAATATAAACTGGCTTGCTGGCTCTGTTTATTTTACTCTCCATCAGTTCATATAAGTCTTCCCACGCTTCTCTGAAATAATCTATATCCTCATTTCTTACAGCACAATAGTTTTCCTTCATATCCACATATCACAATTTATCTCAAAAACAAGGTCATATGAAATTGCTATCCACATCCAGAGAAAGAACTATGGAGTCTGATTGCAGATCAAAGCATATTTTCACTTTTATTTTGTTTTTTCTTTCTCATGATTTTTCACTGTTGTTCTAATTCTTCTTTCACAACATGACTAATGTGGAAATACATTTAATATGATTGTACATGTATAACCTATATCAAATTGCTTGCAGTCTCAGGGAAGGGTGAGGGAGGGACGGAAGAATAAAAATTTGGAACTCAAAACCTTATAAAAGTGAATGTTGAAAGCTATCTTTATACATGTAATTGGAAAAAAATACTATGACGTGGGAGGGGTCATAAAAATGGACCTGCATCATGGGACTTATTTGAAATTCATTATGAAAAAGCAATATAGTTATGCTTTTAGAGGCAGCTCAGTAGTACAGTGGATAGAGTGCTGAGCCTAGAGTCAGGAAGACATGAGTTCAAATACGACATCAGATATTTAATAACTGCATGACCCTGATAGGGTAACTTAACCTCTGTCTCAGTTTTCTCAAATGTAAAATGAGGATGATAATAATAGCATCTACCTTGCAAAGTTGTTATGAGAATTATTATTAATGAGAGAATATTTGTGAAGTGTTTTGCACAATGCCTGACAATTTACTTATTTATGGTTCAATAAAGATTCATTTTCCCTTGAGGTAATATTTAATTTTTCATTTTATTCCAAGCTGTCCTCTGTGAATTTTCTCTTTTTAGATCTTCACCAAAGCCACACACCAATTCCTGTCTTGAAATCAAAATCAAAGATACCTAGAGACAATTAAAATCCAAAACAAAGTCTTATATATAAAACTCTTTTTAATGTCAAAAAAAGTTGTGCCTCCAAAACAACAGATGTACTAGTGTTATCTATTGAATGAGAATACATATGACAAAAAACTATGGATTTTTAAATGCTTTTAAGTGGATTTATATTTTAATAATCACTATAGCATCTACACACACTTGGAAAAAAGTGATATCCATTTTGTACATTTAGTTGGAATCAGAATACAATACTTGGTGGGTGGGTGTGTGTGGGGGAGTGTATTTATGGACTGACAAACTCTTTGCAATTATTCAAATAGATTGAGAACCACTGTCATTATCAGTTCCAAGTCAGGTAAGCTGTCTGGAACAGTTTGGTCATCTCTAGAAGTTTAAACATAATTTCTAAAGTCCCTTCCAGCTTTAATATTCTGGACTACAGACACAGATTCACTTGACTATTATCTGAATCTCTCAATATGAAACCTAAAGTGCCTTTATTCTTTCTTTTTTTTTTACTTTGTCTGGACTTCTGATTGCCAAATGTGTAGGGAGTCCAGGGTGAGGAAAGCTTCTATCAATGCCAACTGGCAATTGTTACATAATTCAAGAGAACAGATTGAGTTCAAGGGGTATTACAAATCATCTAATGTAATATCCTCATTTTACAGATTAGGAAACTGAGGCCCAAAAAGATTAGGTGTAGTACCCAAGGTCACAGAGGTAATGACCATGTTGGAATTTGAAATTTATCCTCTGATTCCAAAACCAACAATGTTTCTTTTACAAAGCCTTAGCCCTCTATATAGCCCAGAACAATCACTGAAAGATTACATTAATGCCCCCAACCTGGATTCTGACTGAACCCAATCCCCACTCCTACCTCTCTCAACCTTCCCCCCACACCCCCTCCTGCCCTTCAGTAGCCTACACAATAGTCTTGGTTAAAATTTGCTGATTTTCTATTCAGTTCTACAACTCACTGATTTTTCTGTGACTTGTCTCGTGTTAAATTCTAATTTGCAATCAAAACATTTGACAAGATAGTGTTTCTGATTAAAACCATTAAAAACTTAAATGGGAGGGAAACCTCAAGAAAGACAAATATCATAAGATTGTTCAATCTGACTAAATGTTTGCCACCCACTGCCTAAAAATCCATCTGGAGTCTATGGTACCAAAGGCAAATTAAATGCAGCCTTTTCTTTTGTTCTTTTTAAGACATGAATATAATCTCTAAGATTTTCCAAGTGGACCATCCCTATGTTACTATTCCATTCCCCCAGAATTGAGCAGCTCAAACTTGTCCTAAACTTGTACCACCCTACAAATAAGACCCATTTCAACTTTCCAGATTTCAACTCACTACCTCTAATAATGCATCAATTGATGCAAAAGAATATAATTTTACTTTGAAATGAATATTTTCATCCTATTATCTCTATTTTCTTTGCCTTATAAAAAAGAAATGTACTACATCAATTCGTGCAGCTTAATCCTTCCAGGCAACCTTAAATTTCAGTCCTTTTAGTGTTAATAAAGTACTTTCTCCAAAAACAAGATTATTTTCAGGCAACAGTGATTCTTCCACTGACACCTCACAAAAACTATAATTTGTACCAATTATGAATAATATGAAAGTTGATTAGCAGTTAGTCTGTTATGTACTTTTTGAACCCCATGACCATAAAATTTCAACATCTGGTAAGCTCTTGTAACTTCTATAGATGAGGAACAAATAAGCAAACAAAATAAAATTGTTCTTACAATAAGTGCTAACAGTTTGGTGAAGCAGTTTGATAATCAAAATGACAAGAAAATTATAGGGGCTTAAATTTCTATCACAACTCATTTAACCTCTGGGACTCCATTTGATCCTCTATAAAGAGAGATGTTAGACTCAATTGCCAAGTACTTTCCAGCTTTAGCACAGTATGATAAGGAGTAGTCTACATCACTGTAAACACAGATACAGTTTAACACCCTAAAAAGTTTTTCATTCCTTACTTTAAATAAATTCACATTTCTTTTTTTACTATTTCATTAATTTTGAAGAAATATCTTAAATGGCTTGTGCTTTCTTACACTTTAAGTACTAGATCTCTATAATTTAGTTCTCCATTTGACTTGCAGCTGAAACCTTCAATAGGTGTTGTCTCTCCCCATTAGAATGGAAGCTCCGGGAAAGCAGGGACTATCTTACATTTGTATCCCTAGCACTTAGCATAGTGCTTTTACACATAGTATGTATGCACTTAATAAAATGTTAATTTCTTCATTCATCAGTAATCAAAGGCTGCTTGGTGGCTCAGTGGATGAAGCACTGTGCCTGGAGTTAGGAAGACCTAAATTCAAATCCAGCCTCAGACACTTACTAGCTATGTGACTCTGGCTGAGCAAGTCCTTTAACCCTGTCTGCCTATGTTTTCTCAACTGTAAAATGGAGATCATAATAGTACCTATCTCCCAAGGTTGTTGAGAGGATAAAATAATATTTGTAAGGTACTTACAGCACCAAAACCTGGCACATTAATATTAATTATCACACTAATAATTAATGCCTGGATCTTAATAAACATTTTTTTCCTTTCCTAACCAAATATTCAATAAGATGTCTCTGTTTAAAACTCAAAAATAACTTAAACCAAGGAAAAGTGTCAAGGAAGGATAATGATATTAACTCAAAAGAGTTCAATTTGGTCAAATGTTTAAATCGAATTTAACCATTCCTTACCACCAATTAAAAATTGAAATGTGTTGGAGATGGATAGTGAAATTGAATATAATTTCAATAATTATTTAAGCCTCTCATTTTTTTTTCTCAATTACATGTAAAAAAATTTAACATTCCCTTTTTAAAATTCTAAGTTCCAAGTTCTCTCCCTTCCTCATCTTCCCCCTCCTTGAAAAGGCAAGAAATTTGATATAGATTATACATGTGAAGTCATGTAAAACCTATTTCCATATTAGTCACATTGCAAAAGAAAACAGACCAAAAAAAGAAAGAAAAAGAAAGACAGTAAAAAAAAAAAAAAGTATGCTTCGATCTGCAATCAGACTCTATCAGTTCTTTCTCTGGAGGTGTATAGTATTTTTCATCATATATTCTTTGGAACTATCTTAGATCACTGTATTGACCACAACGGTTAAGCCATTCACAGTTATTGTTACAATATTGCTGTTATTGTGTACAATGTTCTCATTCTGCTCGCTTTGCTTTGAATCAGTTCGTATAAGTATTCCCAGATTTTCTGAAACCATACCCTATATATATAGCGCAACAGTATTCACCATCATTTATCACAATTTGTTCAACCATTCCCCAATTGATAGGCATCCTCTCAATTTCCAATTCTTTGCCATCGCAAAAATAGTTACCATAATTATTTTTGTACATATAGGTCTTTTTCCTTTTTCTTTAATGTCTAAGGGATACAGACCTAGTGGACCTAGTGGTGGAAGGGTATGAAGTTTTGGTATGGTTCCTAATTGCTCTATAGAATGGTTGGATGCCTGGAAATACCAACAGTGAATTAGTGTCCTTATTTTTCCATATACTCTCCAATATTTGTTATTCTCTTCTCCTATCATATTAGTTCATCTGATAAGTATGAGGTGGTACCTCAAAGTTGTTTCAATTTGCATTTCAATTACAAATCAAAAGTAATTCAGAGGATTTTATATGACTACACATAGCTCTGATTTCTTCTAAAATTTTTCATAATCTTTGATCATTTGTCATTTGAGAAATGACTCATCTTATAAATTTGACTCCATTCTCTATAGATATTTGAGAAATAGGGCCTTTATCTGAGAAACTTGCTGAAAAAATGTTTTCCCAGTTTCCTGCTTTCGTTTTATTCTTGACTTCACTGGTTTCATTTGTTTTTGTAAAGCCTTTTTAATTTAATGTAATCAAAATTATCCATTTTTCTTTTAATCTAGACCTGTGATTTTATCAGAATAGGGAAATTTCCAATTTGGAAATTCCCCCTATAAATCATATTGGCAAATTATATAAAGTCTTACAGAATTGCCTGAAAACTCAAAGATTTCAATGACTTGCCCAGAATCATACAGCCAGAGTGAAGGAACTTAAATCCATGTCTTTCTGACTCTGAAATCAGCTTTTTGTCTACTCTGAAAGAACATTATTTTAAAAAATGTAAAGAATAGAACAAAAATGCCCAGGATTCTTTTAAAAAGATTTTTTCTCACCTTTAAAATTCAATTTACATATACTGCACTTCTTAATTTCACACATCAAATATTTACTGAGTTTTTATTACAAAGAGTGATATTTAGGATCTAAGAAAGAAACAAAATTGTTTAAGATAAGGTCACAGAAAATTAAAATTTAGTTGAGGTGACAAGATACCCACACCATGAAAAGTTAAATAATGCTAAGAGAACAAGTTAGGGCTAAGTGACATGGTCACTAAAGGCTACTAAAATTCAAAGAAATGATAAATTAATATAAGCAGAAATGATCAGGGAATGTTTTAGGGGAAAGGGTTGGACTTGAGCAGGGCCTTAAAGGACAAGCAGAATTTTGATGGAGAAGGGGACACATTCTTGTCAAAAGAAACACTTAACAAAAGCAGAGGTTAACATAAGCAAAGTATGTTTAGAAGACAGTAAGTCCAGACTAGTCTGACAAGAAATAAAGATTTTAATGGAAGAAGACTGGGAAATAACACTAAACAAATACATTGAAATCAGATCAAAGACCTTTATGGCTAAGGCATATTGAGTCTCCTGTATACAAGATGATATATTTTTATCATAGAAAAGTGAACAAAAGCAGTGTTTTCATAAGAACAGTATAAACAGCAACAGGTAGGGGTAAGGGTAGCCTGGAGGAAAAAGGTATTAGAGACAGAAAAATGTGTTGCATAAAGCAAAGTAACTTGTAAACTAGACAAGAGTCTTGAAAAACATGAGATTCACAAGTTCTAGTTATTTCAACCTCCATTAAACAGTTTTAGTTAAAATCAGAAAGCAACCGCATGCCTTAAACAAGATTGATGAGCAAGCAGCTTTTATATAACAGGTAAAGTCATTCAGATGAAATATTCAATTCTGTATATCTTAAAACTCCATGATTCTTTAGCCTGCTCCAAATGCTACCACACATCCAAACATTTACAAATCATTTGATATCAACAATTCATCTCTCAATATGAAAACTTCTTAATATTGCACAAAATCATACACTTTTAAACTATGAGAGAAACAGAAGCTAGCTAAATCAAATACAATGTATCAATATAAGAGAATCCTATCTTTTAAAGCTATTGCCACATACAGTTATGGTGATCCTGAACTATACAAACCACTCAACTGAAGATAAATGGATTCAGGCACTTACCCACACTTATAGAAACAATATTATACTACTCAATTCAATTCAACAAATATGAAGCACCTACTATGTGGCAGGCACTTTAATATGCACTGAGGATACAAATAAAAGACAGTCCCTACCCTCAAGGAGCTTACAATCTAATACAGGAAGACAACACAAAAGAAAGCTGGAAGGAGTTATGAGGACACCAGGGGGGTACCTAGTACAATCTGTTCAATTGTGTTCAAACCAGGCAGAGCTAAAGATGTTAAGTAGAGACTAAGCCAAAAAAGTCCAGATCCCTGCCCTCTGTAAAGGAAAGCTAGAAGAAATCCCAGGGAATTAGGAGAGTACTGAGTATCCAAGGCTGATTTAAATAGCATGATGATGAGATTTCAGGGGACTGGCTTATCCTGGGAGGGACATCTGATACCCTGGAATTCAAACCAAGCAAAACTGAAGATGGAAACTGGAAAATGAGCTGCAAAGTACTAAAAAGAGAGTTGGGAAATCAAGATTTTAGAAATTCTGGAGGTGAAATTCATCCATAATATCTAACATAATAGCCACTGAAGCCCACTACTCAGGTGACCTCCTAGAATTAGTGTAACGAAACAAGAAGAAAAGGCATAACCATAGCATGACATTGTAAAGAGTTGGCTTCAGAGTAAGGGAAGACTTGAGTTCAAGTTCCAATTATGACACATAATGGTTGAGTGACCTTATGCAGGACACTTAGAATCTCAGAGCCCGCCAGGAAGATTATATAACTAGAAACTGTAAAGCAATTATGGATCTACACTGGGAGTTTTCTACACCAATGAAATCACAGATTCAGTCAAAACACAAAAACAAAAAAAAACCTCTACAGAAGAAGTTAACTTGGAGGTTCGTGAATTTTATGTGTATGCATAAATATATATAAAACTACAATTGGCTTCATTTGTGATCCTCTGTGTTTTATTTTATGTTTTTAAAAACATTCTGAGAAGGGGTTCACAGACTTCACCAGACTACCAAAGGGGTTCAGGGCTTAATAAAGGTTAAAAACTCCTGCTCTATAGCATCAAACATAGTCCTTACATCTATGCTAAATGTTTGGGCCATATACTAAAGCCTCCTAAATGAAATTCATAGCCACTCAAAAGAGTCTGTGCTATATACACAAGAAAAAAACAAGTAAATGAAGAATGCTCATTTGTTCACACAGTAAGCATACAGTTGAATACGTATACTGGGGAAATACTGTGGATCTTCAATGAACTGGATCCAGAACTGAATAGAAGAGGAAGCTGAACTGCCTTCGGAAAATTTCACAAAGCTTTTAATGATCCCAAGCTTCTCCCTGAAACAAAGGCTCATCTTAAGAGCATAAAGATTCTTTAGTTATGTTTTACGGCTCCAATTCATGGAATACTCCAGTCTCCAAATAATTAAAGTTGAAAATCACCCAGAGGACAATAGAGACATATGGTAGTAATGAATAAGTTGTAACATATTACCAAAAAGAACTGTGCAAGAGGAAAGAATATGATCACAGACATGTATGACTAGTGAAGAAGTTGGGCCAACTATATAGTAAGAAGATGGACAGTCTCTGAATCCATACAACACAAAAGATCTGAAGTAAGAACAGAAGAATATTGGGTGGACCCCCTGTGGAGGACATATGGGAAGACCTGGACAAGAGTTATAAACAAGATAAGATGTGAATGGGTAGGTATCTGTATTAATGGTGTACCTATATCAATGAATCCTTGATCTATTGAAGTAAGGCAGTTAAAAGACATGGGGAGAGAAAGAGGAGAATTTTATTAGAAAGTACACTTTAGGGGACAGAAGACTTGTTTGAGAGACCTTGAAGATCTTACAGGAAAAGAGCAAGAAGGAAGAGGACAGTAAGAAGAACTTTGACTTTCTACAAGGCAGAAAGTAGAAAATTAACTTCAGTGGCATATGATACAGTTATAAGATCAGAATAGTGACAAATCATGGAGCACTGAACTGGCAGGTTGGGGAGAAAGTACAGAAAGGATAAATCCAGAGTCCAAAGTTTAGCTACAAAGGCTCCCCATTCAGGTACCATTTCACTAGGGAGCGAGAGGAGGAAAATGTAAAATGAATGCAAATATAACTCTTAGAAGATATGGAATGAAAGTCATAGGACTTCTGCTTTTACATGACCCTTCCTCTCCAATTTTTTTGAGTACTCACAAATTCATTTATTTGGGAAGAATCTTTACACTATATCCCCTAAAAATGGACCTTCCTGCATATTTTTCACTTCTACAGAAATATTCAGGTCCAAATATATTAAAAGTGATTTTACAACAAGAAAATATCTGAGTGATACTTATAATGCTTTATTTTTAATAAATCTAGAAGTAGTCTAGTCCATAAGTAAAAAAGGAAAGAAAGACCTCCATTTTTTCAGAAACTGACACAGTAAGATTTGGAGTCAATTTGCTAATTTCTTTTTGCAGAAAAATCAAAGATTTATAACTTTGGTCCTACCCTATTCTGTTAAAGTGAAATTTGATTTACCATCCACAGAAAAGTAATCATTTTCTTTACCTAGTGTGTAAGATCAATCTGAACACTATCTACATATGCTTTTGAATCTTGATGTCTAGAGATAATTTGTTATAACAAATTTCCCAGAGAAATCCATTAAAGACATGACATTAAAAGTAAAATACTTCAGTAAGAAAAATGGAGCTTAAAGAGACCTCTCAATTTTTCTGAATATTTGACACTAAATAACAAATTCATTCTTTGTTAAAAATTTTTCAAATTTGGTTTCAACTCTTCTGTAAGTATTTTTATTATCAAGGGTATACAATAATAATTATATTATATAATAATAATAAACCAATCTCATCTAAATTTCTTCCTCCTTCATGATGCTAGCCTGTTCACATCTCTTACAATACAGATTCCTGAGATGTAAGAAATCACAGAGATAACTCAACTTCTTCATTTTCCAGATGAGGAAACAAAAATCAAATTGATCTGTTTAATAACACAGGTCAGTAGCACGATCATGATTATTTGGTATTTTAAGTTAAAATAAGGCCATTTAGGTAATCTTGCTTTGTGAAAAATTAAAATTTTTAAACTACTAGCATCAATTATTTCCTTAAACTGGGAAATAACATTTTGTAATGTGTTCAAATTGTAGGCTTTTCTTCCATTAAAATTGTCAAAATCTGATGACTATGAGATTTGTGGGAATCTTCTCTGCACTTTTTTTGTGATAGGGGTTCCCAATAATAAATAGGTTGAAGTAGTGTGGCCACTTATAGACTGAATCCCACTACCAATCAATGCAGAAGCTTTGACTTCCATTTTTCTGAGACACTTGGGCAGCTCACCATATTAGAATTGGACTTTACCTATTAGCTGCCAATCAGCTCTACTCTATAGCAGCTTAGAACTCCCCAAAGTCAAAGGATCTACCAGCCTCAGACTCCCCAGTGGAGATTACAGGGGTATACCACCATACCTGACTTAAGAAATGCTTTTATAGAGGTAATCAAATGGTTCTGTAATCTCATCTATTTAGAATTTTCCTCCAACACTCCAGATCCCAACCTATCCATGCCTGCCATGTTGTATGGCTCATGTCCAAGTACTCCCATAAATGTTTTACCTTGAAACAGAGAACAACATATTGGTCATAAATTTAATCAGATTAATAAGCATTTATTTAAGCACCTATTAGTTGCCAGGCACTCTAAGTGCTAGAGATACAAAAAGAGACAAAAGATAGTCCCTGCCATCAGGGAACACCCTAATTAAGGAGACAACATGCCAACAAATATATACAAAGAAAGCTAAAGCAAAGGCTTCCTGCAAAAGGTAGAATTTTTGTAGGGACTTAAAGGCTATGAAGGGCTTTGGATGCCAAACAGAATATTTTGTATTTGCTCCTGGATGCAATAGTAAGCCACTGGAGTTTACTGAGTAGAGGATGACATAGTCAGACCTGCACTTTACGAAAATCATTTTGGTGGCTGAATGGAGGATGGACTGGAATGAGGAGAGACCTGAGGAAGGCAGACCCCTCAGTAGGCTATTGCAAAGATCAGGCATGAGGTGATATGGGTCACTACCAGAGTGGTGACGGTATCATAGGAGAGAAGGGGACCTATTTCAGAGATGTTGCCAATATAAAATCAATAGGCCTTGACAATAGATGGGATATGAAGGAGGGGGAGTGAGAGACAGGGAGGAATCCAGGATGACTCCTAGCTTGTGAGCCTGAGGGAATGAGAGGATGGTGTTGTCCTCTACAGTAATAAGAAAGGGGAGGAAGGTTTAGGGGAAAAGATAATGAGTTTTGTTTTGGACATATTGAGTTTAAGATGTCTCCTGGGGGCGGCCAGGTAGTACATCAAGTAAGAGCACCGGCTCTAGTGTTGGGATGACCTGGGGATCGAATCCTGGGCTCAGACACTTAGCACCCACCCAGAAACACCTGGCTGTGTAACCTTGAGCAAGTTACTTAACCCCAATTGCTTTTTTTAAAAAAAAAAAAAAAAGGTGTCTCCTGGACATCCAATCTGAGATGTCTGAATGGAGGTTGGAGAGGAAAGCCTGGAGGTCAGCAGACAGACTGGAGCAGGAAAGGCAGATTTGAGAATCATTAGCAGAGAGATGGTAATTAAATCCATGAAAGCTGATGAGATCACCAAATGAAGTAGTTTAGATAGAGAAAAGGCTAGGAGAGAACCCTGAGGACACCTATGGAAAGAGAATGATATAGATGTTTCAGCAAAAAAGACCTAGGAGTGATGAGATAGGTAAGAGAAGAACCAGCAGAGAGTGGTATCTGGAGAGAATTGAGGAAAAAACAATCAGTACTGTCAAAAGCTACAGACAGATTAAGGAAAATGAGAACTGAGGAAAGGCCACTGGATTTGGCAGCTAAGAGATCTTTTTTTTTTTTTTTTTGCTTTTTGGAGGGCAATTGGGGTTAAGTGACTTGCCCAAAGTCACATGGCTAGTAAGCCTGTCAAATGTCTGAGGGCAGATTTTAACTCAGGCCCTCCTGACTCCAGGGCCAGTGATCTATCTATTCAATGCACCACCTAGCCTCCCCTAGCTAAGAGATCTTTAGTAACTGGGGAGAGCTATTTCTGTGGCCAATAGTCAGATTATAAGGGGTGAAGAAGAGTATAAGAGAAGAGAAAGAGGAGGCACCTACTAGAGTTACTAGTTAGGAAGGTGTCATGGAAGAGATATAGAGCAACATTTACTGGGGATGAAAGGATCAAGTGAGGGTTTTTTCAAGATAGGAGCAACAAAGGAATGTTTATAGGCATTAGAGAGGAGTCAGCAAAGAGACTGAAAGTAAGTGGAAAGAGGGGCAGCTAGGTGGTGCAGTGAATAGAGCACTGGCCCTGGAGTCAGGAAGATCTGAGTTCAAATCTAGCCTCAGAAACTTAACACTTATTAGCCCTGTGACCTTGGGCAAGTGACATTTTTAACCCCAATTGCCCTGCCGTCCCCCTCCAAAAAAAGAAAAAAAAAAAGGAAATAAGTGAAAGAATGGGAATGACAAAGGAGGTGATCTGTTAGAGGAGATGGGATGGAATGGGATCACTTGAACTAGTAGAGAGGATTTATTAGCCTTGGTAAGGAGTAAGTACACCTCAGAATGTAAGATAGGAGTGAAGAAGGAGAGAGTGGAGAAGGCATCTGAGAGATGAGGAAGAGGAAAGAAGCTCACAGTGAATGGTCCCATCCTTTTCCCCTGTAAAATATAAGGGAAGGTTCTCAGCTGAGATTGGGGGGAGGGGGGAGGGCAAGGGAGATCTGAGGACACATGGATGAAAAGGTGTGGAAGAGTTGTTGTGGAGAGTGGGACAGTAAGCTGATAAGGGAGGTATAACAGGACTGCCAGCAGTGGGAAAGGCCTAGTTGAAGTTAAAGTACAAATTAGTTGAAAGAACAAAACTAAATGTCCTTATTTTTTAAAGTAGAATGTAGGCAGATAGGTGGTGCAGTGAATAGAGTACCAGCCCTGGAGTCAGGAGGACCTGAGTTCAAATATGGCCTCAGACACTTAACACAAAAACTAGCCATGTGACCTTGGACAAGTCATTCTGCCCTCCAAAAAGCAAAATATATATATATAATGTTGAATTTTTAAAGTAGAATATTTAAAGTACTGATCTCATTTGTTCTATAGATTTTCTATATAATTAGCAAATATCTTATTTCTGAATTTTTTACATAAACCTGAAAATTTGTCTAATCAAAAAATGAATAACCACTTATTACATCTGATCAATAAGCTTCTCTTTATTGCTTTCACTGCAGAAATTCACTTTTCCACAGAACAAAGTGGAAGCTATCTTAGGCTTGGCAACCTGGCCTACTGAGCTTCTAATTACCAAATCCAAGAGTCTTTTCTTATTCATCACCCTTTCTGACCACAAATCATCTCATACTCTGGACTATTTGATATTCTCTTCTGCCCTGGTCTTATGACATTACCATCTCTCTTGGTTCTCCATCTATTTGTATGAATACTCTGAACAGGTCCTCTTTACTGGTTCATCTTCCTCCTTCTCACCCCTGTGATTACAAGTGTACCTCAAGGCTTTCACTTCCATCCTATTCTACCTCTATACTTTCTCCTTTGGCAGTCTCATTCTTGGCTTGATAGATTGCTTCAATTATCAACTATTTGCAAATTATAATAGCTAATAATGGTTAACATTTGTATATCCATTACTATGTGTATCCATTACTATGTGGCTAAGCACTTTATAATTATTATCTCATCTGATCCTCATAACCACCTTGGGAGGTAGATGCTGTTATCATCCCCATTTACAGATAAGGAAACTGAGGCAGAGATTAAGGGACTTGCCCAAGGTCACACAGGTAATAAGGGTCTGAGACAGGATTTGACCTCAGGCCTTCTGGACTTCACGCCCACTGAGACTCCTAGCTGCCCAAAATCTATATACTCCTCTCTATTCAGCGCTAGCTTCTCCTCTGATCCAGTCTCCCATCTCCAATGGCCCATCCTTGCACCTTAATTCAGGACGTCACATACTGAACTCGTCATTTCCCCTTTACAGCTCCCCACCAAAATCCTGTTGCTCTTCTCAGCTTTCCTATTACTACTGATGGCATGCTAACCTCCTAGTGACAAAAGCTTGAAACTTCTCAACTACCTGAGACTGTCTGCTTTCTTTCACTCCCCCACCCATCACCTGACAAGTCCTGTCAATTCTACCACTATAACATCTCCTATCTACTCCGTCCTCTACACTTACCCTGCTTTCACCCTAGTTCACAAGCTCATGACGCTTTTCTAATTAATATTCTTCTTTGGAGTCTCTACTCCCCTCCAATAAAGTAAAAATAATCTTCATGATACAAGTCACCATGCCACCTCCACCTCAAAAACCTTCATTGGCTCCCAATTACCTATCTTTAGGATAGACTACAAACTCCTTATCCAGTCATTTAAAGTCTTTTTTTTTTTTCCGCTTTTTGGAGTGGGGAAGGTAGGGCAATTGGGGTTAAGTGACTTGCCCAAGGGCACACGGTTAGTTTTTGTGTTAAGTGTCTAAGGCCCAATTTGAACTCAGGTCCTCCTGACTCCAGAGCCAGTGCTCTATTCACCTTGCCACCTAGCCACCTGGCATTTAAAGTCTTCTAATTGTAAAACTGTAGACTCCAACTGGAATACAACATATCTTTCTTTATTACACATTACTTTATTCCCTCCTTCAGGTTCTAAAGAACTTGAATTCCAGAGAAAGTAGAGAATTAACTGGTCTGTGATTCTGACTTGCATTCTCCTGCCTTTGTACATCCATAGAGACTATCCTCCATGCCTATAACAATCTCATTGATCTATTGAAATTCTTTTCCTTCAATTCCAGTTCTGATGGCACCTTTTCCTGATTCCTCCAAAAATGACCTCTCCTTCCTCAGATATTCTTATAGTATATCGTTCAGATCTTTCCTTGGCCTTTTCAACAATCCATCTTGTATCACACTCTCATAAACTTATTTTTATGTCTCTATTGGGCAAAAACTTTTTGTTTTTATCTTTGGAAAACAGTCGTGATTTGCCCATAATAAGAGCTGGATAACAATTGAACTTAATGACTTAGATGGCAATGCATCACCAATCCCTACCTACCAACTCTTTGGTCACTAGGGAAACTAAGAAAAGAGTGTGGAAGGCTCAGTACAAAACCATACTCTTTAGTAGATATCAAAGCACATGTTCTGTTTACTAAGGCTATCATGCATAGCCTAATATCTGAGCTCCTATTTTATAACTAGAAGAACAAAATTTTTAGCTATTGAGCTCTGGTAATTTTATAATATAAGATTTTTAAATTGCCATATTAATTTCATAAAATCTGATCTAGCTGTAAAATACTTCCAAATCTTTATTGTTAAATATTTATAGTTTTTTGTTTGAAGTTTGATTACAAATCTATCAACTACTTCTGGAGTCCCAGTGTCAGGATAACAAATTAATATTTTGCAGCTACATTTGTCTTCTTTCACTGTCTTTAGCTAGACAAAGTACAGATTTTACCACACAGCTCTTTCACTGGCAGGGGAATGGAGAAGGAAGATTTCTTGGAGCATCAATGACTCATTTAACCTCTAAGCTTTATTATCCACATAAGTTTACCTTTCACCAACAATTATAATTCATAAAGTAATAAAACTTTTTTACTCTAGGAACCCTCAATAAAGAGAAGTATAGTTTGCAGGCATGACCTAAAAGGAAAAAAAAATAGTCATTCACTTCTTTCCTCTTCCCAACCTTTATTTTCACTTTATAATAAACTCCTGACCATGAAGACATCTTTTCCTTTTTTGCCAATCCCATAACCCAACCGTCTACTCAGTGGACCCTCAGAAAATGTTGATGATTTCTGTATTTTCTATACCATATTACCAACTCCTCCAAAGTGGGTACCAATAGATAAGGATATCCCTCTAATCCACTAAATTTCTTCATTCCACTATCAGCTGACATTTCTTCTGTCCCACAACTCTTTTCTATTGGGGGAAAAAAAAAGACTTAACAGTAATGTTTCCAATTTTGACAAGAACTTTTCTTCCAACTACCTTTAATCACGAGAAAAAATCTTTTAGTTTAAATCTAACTCAGTCTAGAACAGAAACTATCCCTACAAAATAATGTGAAAAACCATTACCTATGCTAATAGACTAGTTAAAGCTCCCATTTACAATTCTTTCATATCCTTACAATCACACATATCATCCAAAAATCTGCGAACCTGTAAAATTTTACCCTGAACTTCTCTTTATTAGGTTTACATTGTACCTGAAGGTTAAAGGCAAATGTGAACAAAGGGAATGGGAAAAACACAGTGAGGAAACATTTTCACACATTTTCCACTACCACCTTTATCCCTAGAGAATAGAAAAAAAAAAGGAAGTTCTGTAATTGGAAATTAACAAATTATATAGAAAGTAAAGGGTACTCAGTTCAGGGATTCTATATTTAACAAATTTTTTCCAAATAAACCATTCCTTAAGGGGGAAATGGGCTTTTTAAAAAGGTGTCTGTGCTTTTATATAAACCTGTGCTTTATCACAGGAGTAGCCCGATTCCCTGTCTCCCACCCTCCAATCGGTCCCCAGTTGAAAAACTGAAAGAAATGAAGCCCACGAGGTTCTTTCCTTTCATAATAATTTGTGTCAACTATGTACAATGTTCCCTTCCCAAAGGGAAAAATCATCATTTAACTGGAGAAGACTTCTTTATAGTGCAGCTTCCCACTTTCCCTTTTGAGAAAAAAAATGACAACTTTCATCAAGAAACAAGTGTTTTCCCATCGTTTCCTTGTAAGCCCTTAAAAAAAAAAAAAAAAGAAAAAGACCTTTTGAAAATTCACGAGCCCAGTGAATGGTGTTAGGCACCGCACTGAGCAGAAACATCCATCTCCCCACCGAGAAACTATCTAAAGCGCAGGGAGAGGGGAGGGGACGGGCATCAGAAGCAAAAAGCACAAATAAGAATCAGAAATAACTCATCAACCGAATAAAGAGCCTGGGGGTGGGGGGGCCAGAGAATGTTTAAGATGCCACCCAGCCTCCCCCACGATCCCCGGCGCGGTGACAAGCCTCGAGTGCGGGGGCTGGGAGTGGGGGAGGAGAAAGGAGGAGGCAGGGACATGACACACGCACCGGTGGGGGATTTATTCGCAGCTTTTTAAGTGTTTCCAAGCTTCAGCCTCCTAACCCCCTCCTGGATCACCAGGACCTTCTTCCCCACCCCTACCCAGGGAAGGAGCCCAGAGGCAAAGCCCAACAGCCACCATCACCCCCCCCCCCCCCCCAGCCAAGCAGCCAGGAACCCGGGGTGGGGGGGAGGGGGAAGGAAGGGAAGGAAAGGGTGGGGGAGGGGGATAGAAGAGGGGGAGGAGGATGGGGAAGAGGACGGAGGAGGGGGGGAGGGGCAGGGATCCGCGAGGCCACCGAGCTCGCGCCCCGGCAGCTTCGCTCCCCGGGAGCACTGCGGCTGCCCGCCCGGAGCGGCCGAGGCTCCCCAGCTCCTGCCCCGCGCGCGGCCCCCTCCCCAGCCCGCCGCGGCCCGGGGGATGCCGGGCACCTGGATGTAGTTGTTCTCGCAGTAGTCGGCCACTCGCTCCAGGTTAGTGTAACTATCGAACAGGGCCCGGCGGCCCCCCGGGATTTCCTCCTCCAGCAGCATCTGCAGCTCCGCCATCTTCACATCCTCCTCCTCCTCCTCCTCCTCCTCCTCCTCACACTGAACTGCGGCGGCGGCGACGGCGGCGGCACCAGGGAAACCCAAGACTGGAGAGGAGGAGAAGCGCCGGCGGCGGCGGCGGCTGCAACTCGCGGAAAGCCAGAAACACCCACTGCTGCGCGCGAGGTGGGGAGGAGGGAGCGAGGGAGGGAGGAGGAGGGGGAGGGGCCGGGGGCGGGGCGCGCGCGCGGCCTCGGGACCGGTCACGGGGGCGTGCGGGCGGAGGCACGCGCTTCGGAGCCCTCCGCTCCCGGCTCCCGACCCTGGAGCCTGAAGCCGGATTCCCAGCCCCCGCCCTCTTTCCTCCACTTCCGGCGTCTCCTAGCAACGGGAGGAGGCGGGAGCCTGGGATGCGCTCCGGTCTTTGGGTCGCTTGGTTAACCCTTGGCGGGTGCGGGAGGTTGAGGGAAAGGAGCTCTCCTTCAAAGTCCCCCCCTCCCCCTCCTCGTTTCGTGCCCTCTGGGGGTCGTCCTGGCCAAGAGGCCCACGGGTAGTCTCTGGGCATCTTCTCTCCTCACAGTCCCATCCCAGACAGCCCAAGAAAGCAGACCCCCGTCTTTCCGCCCCCTCCCCTCACCTTCTCCTGGAAATCTCAGAGTCCACTGGCCACTTGTGGTTTTAGCACTTCCTATGCTGGAGAACTGGAAGAGCCCATCCCATCCACTTTATCGAAGAGAAGACTGAGACCCACACAGTGAAAGTGACTTGCTCAGATCAGGCATGTGTCAGACGCAAAATTCAAAACCCAGAGCCCTCCGGATCCAAATTCAGTGACATTTCCATAAAAATCTATATCACTCTGGTACCATGTAAAGTCACAGTTTAAAAAGCTAAGCCCCTATACCATGGGGGAAAGGAGAAAACCTCCTAAACATGTTCTTTAGCTTTAACAACCACAGGACAGTCAGATGTAAAGACAGAAGCCTTAGGCTGGGGAGATCTGAGTTCCTGTCCCAGTTCTGACACATCCCTAATCGCTATTAACTAACATTTATACATAGTGCTTACTGTGTACCAGGAACCATGCTAAGCTCTTTACAGTTACTCTCTTTTGATTCTCACAACAACCCTGGGAGGAAGGTGCTATTGTTATCCCTGTTTACAGATGAGGAAACTGAGGAAAACAGGTTCAGTGACTTACCCAGGGTCATACAGCTAGTGTCTGAGGCTGAATTTTAACTCAAGTCTATTCTGGCTCCACTGAACCAAATAGCTGCATCTTGTTAAATTGCCTTTGCCAGGTATTTTTACCTCTAAGCATCGGTTTCTTCATCTACAAAAGAGTTGGAGGAGATTGAAGGCAAGGTTCTATTATCTATCTAAATATCTGATTCTAACAGTGTTGATGAGATTCTCTAAGTATTTCTTTCCCTTCTGGGTCCTTTTTCTTTTCCTCTTCATTGCTTTTATTCACTTCCATATCTCTGGCACTTAAGGTTTTGTTCCCTACATCCACACTAAAACTGTCTTCTCTGCAAATCAATTTGTCCTAATTGTTGTATACTGTCCAAGTTCCTAACTATTAGCAATACACACACACACACACACACACACACACACACACATATCCTCTTTGCCTTGAAATTACTTCTCTTCCTCCCCCTGGTCTTGTCTTCATGGATTTAGCATTGAAAACTTTCAAAAACAACTTTGCTAGTTCTGAACTTCCTTTCCTCAAAGGGCTGCTAGTGTGATAAAATTAGATTCTTTATGAAAGCACTCTGAAAGTCAAGAAGTGCTATAAAAATGCAAGGCAGACTAATTGTCATCATTGTCAAGAGAGTGGTCAGAGAATTCCACCTGATTCTCATACTCCATGAATTACAACTTGAATTGATTTTAAAAGGGTGTCTTCCCTACCCCCAAAAAATATATAATTTGTCACAATATATCTATTACATTTTCTTTCATTCCTTACATCTGAAACCTTCCCAAATCCTGACACTTTGCCTTCACATTATTTAAAGTCTATATCATTTTGGTACCATATAGAATCTAAGCTGAAGAAACTAAACCCCTAGCATAAGCAAGTTTACAATTTAGATTAAGTATCCTTTCTTCCTCTTTATATTGGTACAACTCTTGCTTTTAATCTGCTGACTAAGATGTTATAGTAACTCCCCAATCATAACTTCCTTTTCTCTAGCTGACTGTTTATATCTTTATGGGATTATGAGGGAACTATTATAGCTTCTCAAAATGCCACTATCTTTAATACCTTTTCACCATAAAGTTTCTCCTGAAACAAATACTGATTTGAAAAGCATACCATTCTTGGGAAATTCATTAGTGGCCATATACACAGTCATGGGATCAAAGATATGGAGGGAGACCTTGGAAGTTATCTATTTTAACTTCATTTCACAGATGAGGAAAATTAGGCCTGAGAATCAGTTACATGTCCAAGGTCACACACATAGTAAATAGCAGTAGAGCTAGCAGTCATACTTAGGTTATCTTATTCTTTTTTTTTTTTGGTCTTTATTAATTTGTTTGTTTACTATTAGTTTACAAGATTCAGTTCCACAATTCCTTGAGTTTCAAATTTCCTCCCCCTTCCTTCCCTTCCCCCCACCATGGCGGCATACAATCAAGTACAGGATCTGCAAATACTTTCATATTAGACATTAGTCAGGTTATAAAGAAGGATTGTATAGGATGGAATGAACAATGGGAAAGAGGAAACAAAACCAAACAGGTTATCTTATTCTTTTCACTGCATGCATGAAAGTTTAGGACATATAGCTGAGCATGATGAAGACAATGATCTTTCTCTCTGGGGGTAGTTTTATTCCTGTGCCTTTCTCTATTCCTCCTGCTTTACATGAGAGACTTGGAGAACTAAGAAGCCATATGTGAGCTTTTGTTAATTTACTGGGAGATAAACAGCTAATGGATGCTGACTCAAGACAAGTTTAGCAATTGGAAACTGAACAGGGAATTACATGGACTTTCTGATCCTAAGTCACAGTGAGGTCTCTGACAGAGAATAAAGATCTAAGCCCCTGATAACTAGGAAATGCAGTTTTATAAAACAGAAATAAAACTTAAAATACACACTAGTTAGTGAGAATGATTCTGGCTCTCTTTTCCAAAGAATTTAACCTGGTGCATGGAATCTTCTTGTGGGGAAGAAGTTTACATTCCAACCTAGGCTTAGAGAAACAGTTTTCTTCATATGGGAAGAAAAGCCACTGAAGGCTTTGTTTTGGTTTTGTTTTTTCCCTAGTCTGATGACTGGATGTGTTAGGGAGCTAGCCTTTCAAAAAAAAAGCTGTCTCTCTTTCTGAGGTAGTACCTGAGCTGAGGACTTCAGGGAAATCTAGAAGCAAAGGGAAGGACTCCAACTTCTTGCCCAGGGGGCACAAGCCTGGTAGTAACCATCAGAAAAGTGGAGGCCACACAAGGCTAATAGGAATCGACATCTGACAGGGACTAAATGCCACTACTCATATACCAGTCAGAGACAATACACTTGGCAGAGACTACAAAAATGTGAGACCAGTATGGAGCAATGAAGTCTCCTGCCACTGTGCAGTGCCAGTCAGAGACCTTCTCTTGGCCACATATATTACCTTTGCAGATGCATCTTGACACATGTGCCATACAAATGTCCATTCTTACCATAGATAGTGAGTATATTTGGGAGAGAGTATGACCTCGGCTTATGGAGGAAGCATTTATTATTCTTTTTTAATATAATTTCATTAAGTGCCTTTGCTATGAACTGACTATGTCCTCAGAAGAAAAAGTGGGAGTTTATAAGCTTTGGTATTGAGTGGGTGCAGATCCACAGAATACTTGGAACCTAGATAACCTTTTCTAGATGACTCTTCATGAGATTTGGGAGGAGGTGCCCCCAGTTTACTATATGATATGTCATATGGTATATACGTATATATGTATACATATAGGTGCATATATATACACATACATATATATGACATATATACCATATAGCATATGATATGTATACCTTATATATTAAAATTAATATGAATCAGAGCCTAGGAACTCAAAGGGGAAGGTGCTGATTCACCTTGGAAACCTTTACTTCTCCCATTCTTAATCAGACTCCATTGTCCATGGAAAGGATTCATTCCAGGATTTTCTTTAGATAAAATTTCAGTTCATTATAATCCACAAAGGGTTAAAAAAAATCCACTCCAGGAATTGATTCAGTGAGAAAAAAAAATACTAGATTTGGAGTCAGGGATCCTGGGCTCATATTCCAACTTCAACCATTTACTATTTGTGTGACCTAAGTCACTTCACCTCCTGGCCTCAGTTTCCTCATTTGTGAAATTAAGGCATTGTATTCAATAGCCACTAAAAAAAGCCCCTGCAAACTCTAAATCTATGATTCAGGAAAGGGATAATGAAATTTTTAAAACTATTTTTATGCTTAAGTAATTACAAGGTTACCTAGTATATATAGAACTCAGGCTTTTGTGATAGGGTAACTACTGTTACCTAGAAGAAAAAATTTCACTAACGTGAATTTCTTGGGCAATGTAATACTTATGTAAGCAAATAAGTGAATTAAAAATAAATCACCTCACTGATCCAGCCTTTCTGGAGAGCAATCTGGAATTATGTCCAAAGGGCTATAAATAATTTCATATCCTTTGACCCAGCAATACCACTCCTAGGGTTATATCCCAAAGAGATCATAGAAGTGGAAGACCCATATGTACAAAAATGTTTATAGCAACTCTTTTTGTGGTGGCAAAGAATTGGAAATTAAGGGGGTGCCCATCAATTGGGGAATGGCTGAACAAGTTGTGGTATATGCATGTTATGGAATACTATTGTGCTATAAGAAACAAGGAGCAGACGGTCTTCATATTTACCTGGAGAGGCTTATACGAACTGATGCTGAGTGAGAAGAGTAGAGCCAGGAGAAATTTGTACACAATTACAGACACAACGTATGTGTGATGACCAACTTTGATAGACTGGACTCTTCTCAGCAATGCAGTGATATAAGTCAATCCCAAAAGACTCATGGTGGAGAGAAATGTGTGCATCCAGAGAAAGAACTGAGTTTATATCCAGATGGAAGCAAAATACCTGATCTTTTTCCTTTTCTTGTTTGGTTTTATGTCCTCTTTACCATTTTTCATTCCATCTGATACAATCCATCTTTCTAACCTGACTAATGTATAATGTGAAAGTATTTACAGATCCTATATTTGACTATAAGCCGCCATGGGGGGGAGGGGAGGGAGGGGGACAAAATGTGAAACTCAAGGAATTGTGGAATTGAATCCTGTAAACTAAAAGGAAACAAACAAATTAATTTAAAAATAAATCACATCAAGGACACTTTCTATCAGATTAAACTTATTTAGATCAAAACAATGTTCAAAAAAGATAAGAAGCACTTAAATTTGATCTGATTTTTCAGTCTGTATCCTATTGCACTTAGACCAGCCTATCCAATTTCAAATGATGACTAGTAATTAGCCCCCTAAGTTGAGCTAAGGGAATGGTTCATCAACCTAATTTGTAACAGCTGGAGATCTCTGGTGTCCAGAAAAGAGCTTTTAACTCCCAAATTGCTAGTCTTTTAGAGCATCCAAACTCCCACCATCTATTGCCAAAAAAAAAAAAGACATAACTGCAAATTTCAAAAGTTCTTGCAGTTATTATTAAGAGAATAAGAAATCTAGAATTATATGTAGTTCCTCCTCTAATTAACTGTACTGTTTAAGTTGTTGAAGGAAATTGAAATTTGTTCATATCTACAGATGAGTCCCTATGCAACTGTATCAGATGAACAGGTAAAATAAGAGCAATTTGTTATGCCCCTAGAGAGTAACAATTATAATATTAGCAAACATTTCTTGAGAATTTTATGAAGAATGAGTCGAGGGAGAAACCATTAATAGGAATGAGGACTTGAAAGAAGCTGAAAAGACTGTACCTACAGTAGCTGGACATGAGCTGGAGAAGACCTCTGTCTTCAGAAGTTGGATGTATCTTTTATTGGATGAAACTATTGTGTCTTTTATCTTGTGATGAGGGTACTTGTGAAGAGACTCTTTGTTATCATAAAAGAACCAAATGGTATGAAATGAGACTTTTCTAAGAAATGAAGAGAAGTCATCTGTCATAGGGAGGGTTTGAGATGACTATGACTGATTTGTGGGAAAACTAAAATATTGTAAATTAGTCTCTCATTATTTATTTGTTAGTAAATTATTTAATTCAGTAACTAATGTTTATTTAATCCTAAGTGATTAAGGGATTTACTATATAGAGAAATTAATAATAATTATGAAGGGGGTTTCTCTAGTTTATTAAATAAATATTATTGAATGAACAGTGATGAAAAGCCCTGAGTCTAGTTGAATAATTGAGAAATGTGTTTAAATTTTAGTAATTAGTGAGGAAATATACAAACATACCCTAGTATCATCCTAGGAGTCTGGATATTAAGATTAAATAGTGGAACAAATCAAGTAGCTGGCTGATGAGTGACAGAAAAGTGAGGTTGACAGACCTAGTAATCTTTGCAAGACAAGTAGATACAAAAGATACAAGATGATTTGGCAAGGAGAAGCACTAGCAACTACAGACATCAGGAAAGGCTTCTTGTAGAAGATAGTAATTGAGCTAAGCCTGGAAGGAAGCTCAGTATGAAAAGAGAGGGGTTCCCAGCACAGGGGACAGTCATTATTCCAAAGACACAGAGAAAGCAAATGGTGTGATGTGAGCAAGAAACAGTAAGAAATATGAGATTGGTTGGAAAGGGAGGAATGCATAATAAGACTGGAAAGTAGATTGGGTCCAGATTGGGAGAGGCAGAGAAGAATTTATATTTGATCCTAGAAATAATTAGGAACTATTGGATTTTATTGAGTAGGGGAGTGACATGGTCAGATCTGTACTTTCAGAGAATCATTTTGGTAGCGGTGGAGAGGTTTGTTTGAAATAGGAAGGGATAGGGGTGGCTAGGTGGAGCAGTGAGTAGAGCGGCAGCCCCGGAGTCAGAAGGACCTGAGTTCAGATCTGGCCTCAGACACTTAACATACACACACACACACACACACACACACACACACACACACACACACACACTAGCTGTGTGACCTTGGGCAAGTTACTTTAACCCCAATTGCCCTCCAAAAAGCAAAAAAAAAAAAAAATAGGAAGGGATTGCACACAGAAAGACCAATAAGGATACAGTTGCAAAAGTGTTGGTTGGAGTTGTAAGGGCTTGAACATAGGTTTTAGTTATACATTCTTTATCAGTTGATTAAGTTATTAGCACGCAGTCCAGCTTGACACAGAATGTCTTTTAAGATTGGGATACTAGTGCACTCTTGGTGGCGTTAAAAATACATTTAGATTATAAAAGTTGATCAAACTTTGGCAATATAAATGTGCCAAATATATAGTAAAATACCTGTGTAATACTGAGTAATATATATATATAAGGCAGACATCTTTTCCCTAGAAATTGTAAATCCTGTGTATGAAGTAATATTTCCTGTTTTGCTAACCCAGCTGGCTAAATAATCATTGTCTACGGGTCAGAAAGCCCTCTCATATTATGACCAGGTGGCTGCTACTTGTTAGACTCCAGCTTTCAAGATTTTTTTTTTCCCTTTCAGAGGAAGAACTGAGACCAAAATACAGACAAAAGCCAAAAACACAATATAGGGAAAATAAATAAACTGAATTTTTTCATCATACATCTTTAAGAATGCAGAGCTCTTCGTTCCCAAAATATTTTTAGCAGAATAGTATTTTTAATTTTTTAAGAGGGGAAAAATTAGTCTGACTGATAAATACATTGAATAAGTCTTAAATTATGTGCAATATACATACTTTTAGACCTTCCACTTCTACCAATGGGTGAGGCAAGGGCGTCTTCTCTCTTCGTTTGAACAATGCTTATTCTATGTAATTTTACAAACTTCACTTTTGATTTTTTTAAAATGTATTTGGTTGGAGCGGCTAAGTGGTGCAGTGAACAGAACACCACCCTTGGTGTCAGGAGGACCTGAGTTCAAATGTGGTCTTGGACACTTGACACACTAGCCATGTGACTTTGGGCAAGTCACTTAAGCCCAATTGCCCTCCAAAAAAAAGAAAGAAATTTTTTAATGTGTTTGGTTATTCTTTGCATTTATGTTATTATATTCATTGTGCTTATTTAAGTCTGCTTACTTCGCTCTACCTTAGTTCATATAGATCTTTCTGTGCTTCTCTGTATTCATCACATTCACCATTTCTTACAGCACAGTAATATATTTTGTTACATTCATGTACAATACTTTGCTTAGCCATTTGCCAACTGATGGGCATCTACTGTTTCCTATACTTTGTTATAAATATTTTGGTATATATGAGGACTTATCAATGGCATACTTAGAGAATAAGCCTAATAGTGGAATCTATGGGTAAAAAGGATGTGAAAATTTTAGTCATTTTATTTGCTTTCCAAAATGATTATAGTGACTTATAGCCTCACCAACAGTGTGCTAGTAAGTATCCCAATCTTTCCATAGCCCCTCCAACATAAAGTTCTTAAGTTACTAATGATTTTTTAGTTGAAAAATTCATAGCTTGGACGGATAGATGGCACAGTGAGTAAAGCACCGGCCCCAGAGTCAGGAGGACCCGTGTTCGGTTCTGGCCTCAGACACTTAACACCCACACAAAAAAACTAGCCATGTAACCTTGGGCGTTACTTAACCCCAATTGCCCTCCAAAAAGGCAAAAAAAAAGAAAGAAAGAAAAAGAAAAATTCATAGCTTTTTCTCAATCCTTATTCTCATTGACTTTCCTCATCCTTTGATACTGTTGATCACTCTCTCTTCCTTGACACTCACTTCTCTCTAGGTTTTCAGGACACCACTCTTCCTTGGTTCTCCTCCTACCTGCCTGACCATTCTTCAATTTCCTTTCCTAGACCCTCTTCCAGATCATGTCCTCTAATCTGATAGGTATCCCCCTAGGTTCTCTCCCAGCTTTTCTCTTCTCTATCTAAATGACTTCATTTGGTGATCTCATTAGCTTTCATGGATTTAACTACCATCTCTCTGTTAATGATTCTTAAATCTACCTTTCCTGCCCCAGTCTCTCTGCTGACCTCCAGGCTCTCCTCTCCAACCTCCATTCAGACATCTCAGATTGGATGTCCAGGAGACACCTTAAACTCAATATGTCCAAAACAAAGCTCATTATCTTTTCCCCTAAACCCTCCTCCCCTTTTCTATTACTATAGAAGGCAACACCATCCTCTCATTCCCTCAGGCTCACAAGCTAGGAGTCATCCTGGATTCCTCCCTGTCTCTCACTCCCCCTCCTCCATATCCCATCTGTTGCCAAGGTGTAGCAGCAACCATACTGGCATACCCAGGATGGCTGCTAGCACAGGTTCTTAGATCTGCTTTATGAGGAAAGATAGCTGTTTAAGGGGTCAACAGTCTTTTTAAAATTACATTCACTAGGTTCAGGGGGAAAGTCAGCACCCTGAACTTCAGAGAAAATACAAACAGAGAAATAAAGACCAACAGACAGGGCTCTGACTGACTGAATCAACTATATACTTTACATACATCCCTGGACTGAGAGTGTCTTTACATCTGAGCAGTTAGAGAGCTCTAAACATAGGCCACTCAGAATCTCGACCTGGGAATCACAAGATCCTTCTCATAAGCAAGCCCTCAAAGCAAAATACCAACTCAGAGTATAGATACACTCCTCTCAGAGCCAGAAGGCATCACAACCCTCCTGACTCAATGCCTAATTAGAAATTAGCAAAAGGTGTGAAAGCCTTCCCACAAGCCTCTCCTAACAAGCTTCCCTTAATGGGTTCCATGTGAGGCATATTAATAGTCGGGGAAGATCTTAAATCCCATTAACATTACACAAAGCCTGTTTATTTCATCTTTATAACACCTCTGAAATACATCTCCTTCTCTCCTATGATACCACCACCACTCTAGTAGTGACCCTCATTACCTCATGCCTGATCATTGCAATAGCCTCTTGAGGGATCTGCCTTCCTTAAGTCTCTCCCCATTCCAGTCCATCCTCCATTGAGTCACCAAAATGATTTTCCTAAAGTGCAGGTCTGACATCTACTAGGTGCTTGATTATTGTTTGTTGGTTGATTTTGTTGGCTCCCATTATTTGTCACCTTTGCCAATTTGTGGGTTTTGCCAGTTTGCTTGAAAGTGTTTTGATTTGCATTTCTCTTATTATTAGTAATTTGGAGCATTTTTAATGGTTATGAATAGTTTGCAATTCTTTTGAGAACTGTTTGTTTATATTCTTTGGCCATTTGTCTATTGGGGCATGACTTTTCCTATAGATGTTAATTAAATGTTAATTGTTTATGTATCTTGTAAATATAAATGCTTATCAGAAAAAATTTATACAAATATCTTTTCTCATTCAACTCTTCCCTTATCTTAGGTACAATGATTTTGTTTGTATTTTTCAGAAGATTTTTAGTTTCAGTTTCATGTAATCAGAGTTAGCTATCATGCCCTTCTAATAATTTTTCTCCATTTTAGTCTCATCTATGCATTATTAATCCCTTTATTCATAATCTATTGGCATTTATATTTAATCATTTTTTATCAACAACCAATTGATTTAAATTTTATTATATGTATTACACAGTGATTGGCTCTATAGTCCATTCAATCCATAAATATTTATTGAATACTTTTTATGTGTAAGGCATTGTGCTAGAACTGGGTTATAGCCATTAAATTAGACAATAATTTTGCAGTTGTTGATATGCTTTATTTGTTGTTTTTGTTTTTTGATACTAGGTTTCCCTCTATTGCCCAGGTTAAAAGTACAGCAACCACTCACACAGCCCAATCCCAGTGGTAATTAGTATGGAAGCTTTAACCTGCTCCATTTTTTCTGACCTTGGCTGTTTGCTGCCTTTTCTCACCTCTCCCCACTCCCTGCAGCAGAATGGTTGCTTTTGGCTCCCTGGGGCTCATCATTTTAATGCCAGGCCCAAGGCAGACACTGGATCAGCTCAAAACCCCAAACTCAAGTAATCTACCAGCCTCAGCTTCCCTCAGTAAAAGAGAATACAGCTGTGTACCGCTGTGTCTAGCTGACATCCTTCTTCATTAATAGCTTCATCAAGTGGACCTCAGGAGTGAGCATTTTGTTTCAGTAATTAGAGAATAGTTACTGAGAAAGGCACCCATTATCTTTTTCTTTTATTTTCTCAAATACTGCCTGAAACAATGTGTTGTACATAACAGGCATTCAATAATGCTTAATTAGCAATTATGATACACCTTTAAAATCATAGACTGTGGATCTAAAACACCTGGCAGATCATCTATTCAAACCTACAGAACAATCCAGAAATCCCCTCTAAGTTATTTCTGACAGATCTAGTAAAGAGGCAGTCTTAAGGAAAGTCATTCAGATATTATTGAGGTCCAACTAGGTCCTGGTACCCAGACACAGAGACAGTCTGGGGTAAATAATATATGACTCTTGCCCACAAATAGCTTAGAAACATAGTTATAATTTTTAGGAAGTTGAACTAAAATATCATTTAATCCTTTATGAATTCTATCTACCATTGGTTCTAATTTTGCCTTTTGGATCAACAAAGAACAAGTCTGCTGTACATTGTACATGGCAAAACTTCACTTATTTGAAGACAATTTTTTTCATCTCCAGGCCAAACAGATTCAATTACATCAACTATTCCCCATATTACATGGCTTCCTAATATTTCTCCATCTTGTCCTCTGGAAGAACTCTGGTTTGTTAATGTTCCTCTTAAAATGTGGCACCTAGAATTTACCAGAATGTTCTAGATAATGTCTGATCAATGTAAAATACAGTAACAGTGTCATTACCCGTGATCTGAATACCACAAGATACTTTTTTTTTATCACAGCCCAGAATTATGTTAACATTTTAAGTAGCTGCATCATGCTTTTGGTTCATATTAAGCTTATAATTAGCTGAAACTTCATGATCTTTCTCGTTGAATAAACAACTATAAAGCCAGATTCCTTCTCTCCTTTTTTGCCCATTCCCTAATTCTGTACTTACTCAGTTATGTTTTTATTTTCTTTAACTTAAATGAGACATTTTACCTTTATCCATATTGAATGTCATCTTCTTGGTTTTAACTCAGATTCTCTTAAACTTGAATCACATTACTCTCCTAGTTTTAATTCAGTCAAAAATTTGATTTTTAAAATGTGGTCTTTATCTTCATCTATTACCACTGTCTACAAGCCAAGATAGATGAGCTTTGGAAGGAGAAAGCTGCTAACGATAACCTAAAAAGAAACCTAATCTATCCTACTGCTCTGAGGCACCTATATATTAGCATATAAATGCAATGAAAGCTCAGACTTCTGTGATGGTTTTCATAAATTGATTCTTAATACTGTTGTCTGTGGCTATAAATTTTGTTGGTTAAGTTAAAGGATGGAGGGTTAAATGGCCAGGTAAGATCTCTTATAGAGCAATATGACTCTAGGAAGTCTGATTACCCAGGTGCCTTTTGTGTTTACGTTCCTTTGTGTTGTGTTCAAATCTGGTGCATTAGGCTATACTATAAGCTACTTGATATCTAAAGCAGAGAATAGAACTTAAAACTGATCAGTGGAGAACTGGCCCTGGAGTCAGGAGAACCTGAGTTCAAATGCGGCCTCAGACACCTAACACTTACTAGCCATATGACCTTGGGCAAGTCACTTAACCACAATTGCCCTGCCTTCCCCCCTCCAAAAGGCAAAAAAAAAAAAAAAAAGCTGATCAGTGAGTGATGATTTGGCATTATAAAATAAATGACAACTATCTTGGAAAACATATTCTAAGACCTTTCCTATTCTTATGGATTTGGAGGACCCCAAAAGTCAGCAGTTCTGCAAATGTGACATTCAAACCATTGATTTAAAACTAACAGGGGAGAGCCATGTATAAGACCCAATGGCAATTCAATAGAAATCTTCTTCCAGGATGATACTCTTTGGTATTACTATTTAACTATCTTATTAATAGCTAGGGTGGTATTAATCTCCTGGGGTGATAATATGGCTAGAAATCATGGAATACTATAACCTCCAAAGAATAAATATGATCAGTGATACAAGGGAAATGGAAAGATGTATGCTGGGAACGAGTGAGCTGTACCTTATTAACCAGCAATGACAAGTTCTTGAAATGGTATAAAAAATATCATCCAAGATGTGTGATCAGAAAAGGAGGTAGAGCAGTCACATTGTTAGAGGAAGGATAGTCATTCAGGATGCTGTACTGGCACTCAGGAAACATAAAAAGAGCTAGAGGACATCCACAACACATTTGATCTTCCGTTGAGGATGACAAGGACAAGGATTGCACTGGAGAGTATGGTTGAGTTGTTCTGTATGTTCTATAGTGTTGTAGGTGATCTTCACATTAATGAGATAAGGAGTATATTGAAGTATATTGAAATATAAATATATTGTGAAACAAAAGTATGATTGAGTGTCATCAAAGGAAGATGGTTGGGGTGGCTAGGTGGTGCAGTGAGTAAAGCCCCAGAGTCAGGACAACCCGAGTTCGGCTCCAGCCTCAGACACTTAACACACACACACACACACACACACACACACACACACACACACACACACA
>NW_027187376.1:18183211-18183773 GCF_028583685.1 Petaurus breviceps papuanus
ACACACACACACACACACACACACACACACACACACACACACACACAAACAACAACTAGCTGTGTAATCTTGGGCAAGTTACTTAACCCCAATTGCCCTCCAAAAGGCAAGAAAAAAAAGGAAGGTGGTTTTAGGCAACCTTTATTATCTGAGGTTGTATGTAATTTGCCATTTGCCATTATTCATAATGAAGCTGATTATTTAAAAAGCTCACATAACAACAAAAATAACTCTGTATGACTGTTTAGAGTACTTATTAACTTATTGCTATGAAAAATACAGAGTTTGTTAAAAAAAAAATGTTAAGAATTGTTGGAAGCAATATACAACCCCTAAAACTATGGAGCTGTGTTTTTTAAATCCGGTCATTTTCATGAAGGACAACTATTGAACTTGATCCCTGAAATATATACCTTGAAATATATAATTCTCTTTAAAAAAGGATATTAACGCTGGCCCTGGAGTCAGGAGGGCCTGAGTTTGGTTCCGGCTTCAGAAAACATCCACACACCCATACACACACACACACACACACACACACACACACACACACACACACACA